>NW_026690811.1:0-304195 GCF_019097595.1 Hemibagrus wyckioides | reverse complement strand
CTTGCCTGGGCCATGAAACACCGCCATTGGACTACTGAAGACTGGAAGAAGGTATTATGGACTGATGAATCAAAAATTGAAATCCTCAGTTCATCACGCAGGATCTTTGTACGCCGTCGAAAGGATGGTTCCACAGTGTGTGGCATCAACTGTCAAACATGGAGGAGGAAGTGTGATGGTCTGGGGCTGTTTTG
Source organism: Hemibagrus wyckioides (assembly GCF_019097595.1). Lineage (NCBI taxonomy): Eukaryota > Metazoa > Chordata > Actinopteri > Siluriformes > Bagridae > Hemibagrus > Hemibagrus wyckioides. The sequence goes on along the minus strand of NW_026690811.1, from coordinate 304,001 downwards.
CTGGATCCAGGGTCGGTGACTTGTACAGAGTGAGAGGCACCCTGAACCAAAACGGCTACCACAGCATTCTGCAGCGCCATGCAATACCCTCTGGTATGCACCTAGTTGGTCAGGGGTTCATCCTACAGCAAGATAATGACCCAAAACATAAGTCCAAGCTATTCCAGAACTACCTCAGGAAAAAAGAACAAGATGGTAAGCTTGAAAACATGGAGTGGCCAGCACAGTCTCCAGACTTAAACCCCATGGAGCTGGTTTGGGATGAACTGGACAGAAGAGTGAAAGCAAAACAACCTACAAGTGCCACACATTTATGGAAACTTCTGCAACAGATTTGGGAAGAACTTTCTGAAGAATATTTGATTTCTATTGTAGAAAGAATGCCACGAGTGTGTTCAGCTGTTATATCTGCCAAAGGTGGCTACTTCGATGAGTTAAAAGTTTAGAATACATTTTGGTCTATAAATTGATTCCATGATTTCTTTTTTAACTCCAGTTGCTTATTTGTACTATGCTTTCATTTCAGAGTGCAATGAGACATTAAACTGAATAATTTTCAATAAAAACTGGAAAAATTGGGGTGTTCTAAAACTTTTGACCGGTAGTATGTGTATATATATATATGCATAAACTTTTAAGCCATTACATTATGACCACCTGCCTAATATTGTTAGTCCTCCTTTTGCTGCCAAAATAGCCCTGCAGCCCTGACCCATAGAGGTGTGGTCTTCACTAGATCTCTGAATGAATAATATATATATATATATATATAAATAAAACAGTAGGTTATGGCGGTGAGTGAGGGCAGGACTAGTGAGAAAACGTGAACACAATCAAAGGGGGCTGAACACAAATGCAGATAACCAGATCACAGTTCTGGAGAAATGTTTACTTATCTTTAATTAGATAATAATGCAGGTCAAATAATCCACAAAACAAATCCAACAAGTCAGCTCAAAAGACTTGACAGTAGTTCCAAAGAATAAATCCCCAAAATCCACAAGGTTAATCCAAAAGCATACAAAAGGTTCACAGGAGTCTAATCAAAAAACAAAGTCAATACTTCCAAAAAGTCATTCTAATTAGTCCACAAAATAAATCCATAAGGCATTCAAAAGAGCACTTGTCAATCAATCAAAACAAAGAACTATACCAGATGCACAAAGTCTTTTAAGGACAAGGCCATAAACCAGAGCACACGGCTGACCTAGACTTAATCAAGGTACAGGAAACACTAAGCAAAGTATTTGTGGAGGAAAAGGGTGACTTAAATACACAAACCTAAACAAAGCACAGGAGACACCTATTAGACATAATGACAGAGACTGGACACCAACAAAAAGGCAGTGAAATAAGAGATTTCAAATAACAGGTTGTTGTTTACACATCTAGATGTAAATATCTGGAAATGAAATGTGAGAATTCTGGTCTATAGCCTTATATACTTTTTTGGAACTTAAAGCCAAATTGTCTTCAAAATATAAAAATCAGACTTTATGGTGTGTAGGAATGTACTCTCATTCACACTATTGCAGTTATACAGTAGACATACTGATGACTAAAAATAATCAGAATGAGACGGTAATAGGAGCAAATGAAAACATTTATTAAAGTAAACTATATAAACACTATACAACTATAAGTTTATTTACAACAATATTATTTGCAGCTACTATTTATACTAATTACTATTAGCAATTATCTATATAGACAAGGATAGAGGGATAGATTGATAAGGGACGCTCTATGAGGGATGAGGGATATTAAAACTACTCCTTGGGTGCTGGGTTCACTCTACAGACCTGTAGGGAAGAAAAGAGTATACTTTAATATTAAGTTCATCAAAAATAAGAATAAAATTAATTTCTACTTACGTGTGGAGAGCTTGAGCAATGTATAGAAAAGAAGTGAGGGAAAAGAAATGGAACAGATGGAAGAAAAGAGGAATTTGGTAGAAGGAAGGACATTGCTCAGAGCTTCCACAAAATGTCCATCATCTTCTGGACACGCTGTCTGAGGAAAGGTCTCAGTTTGCTGGCTAAGGCTGCTGGGTCTTGGTAGAACTCCGGGGGCTGAGTAAACAGCACTTCAGCGAGATCTGTAAGCTGATCCTATAGACAAATTACATCATCACTGTCACAATCCAACATAGTGTCACTGAGTTTAGGATACAATACTGAGAATTTGTGTATCACAGCATCAGAAGATATTAGACACTTACAATAAGCACTTTAAAGTAGGTCCTTGCTGCAGGCTTCCACACGTCTACCTCCCACATGCTGATGAGTGCAAACAGGCGCTCCAAGAATCCCCCCTTAAGCTTTAGGAAAGAAAGACGACAAGCTCCATTAATATCATGTCATATCAGGGTTAACAACATGGAAAAATAAAATGAGATGAAATAAACCATGTTCTGAAACTACATTCAAGCATGGCTTTTAAATCTCCTGATAAGACTCTTACTGTCTCAGGTATTGAGCTGTTTGTAAAATAGCCGAATAGAAGCAGCTCGAAAAAGATGTCCACGAAGTTGTAGTGGTAGACCTGCACAGAAGAGAAAAGTTACAAGAAGAAATTAGCTTTACATAATGGAGTCCTGTTTTCTATCACATCAAAATCTTTTAGATTTAAACATTTGTCATGTTACACAAGCATTTATAAGCTTACATAGGACCCGGAGAGCTCTGCTGCAATCCAGTCCTGATAAGAAGGAGTCTTCAGGAAACGAATCAGTGCCTCGTAGGCCAGCTGTACACGACCTGCATCCTGTTAAAACAAACAAAATAATCACTTTGGCTTCAGTTTTTTTAACGTGGAAACTCATTTTAAACCCTAAAATGAAGCAGTATGTAAGCCTCAGCATGTCCAGTACTTTACTAAAGATACACAGATGATGTATGACATGGGCCAAATGTCCAACTACTGCATATCCCAGAGCCCTCTTCATTATGTACATTTTATTTTAATATTTATCCTAAGAAAAGCCTTTTTTTAGCAGGCTGTGATTGTTATAAAATTAGCTTTTGATGCTTGTTATTTTAATTATTATTCCTTAATTACTCATTACCACATTTGGTTGACAACTACATCATTTTCAAGCCCAGTAACTGAAAGTATTTTGCACAAGGAAACAGTCTATCATCATTCTGAAGTCACCTGGTTGTTAACTGCTGCCAGACGCATCACAATCTTCTTCCCCATAACGAACAAGAAGTTCTGATTGTGGATGCAGGTAAGATGAATCTGAATATAAGACAGCACATAATATAAGTTAAAGCAGAGTGAACTTCCCCTGAGCAAAAACAGCAGCTAAACAAAGGTTTTACTCACAGCGAACGCCTCACGGAGAGCATGCAGCTTCAGGCCGATATCAGTTACCCCTCTCTCTGTAAGATGGTCCCTAAGAAACAAAAGATTTACATGCTTAGTGTAGTGCAGAGAGGAACTGGATATTTCAGCAGGTGCTGATCAGCTCACCAGCATCGAGCGTCTGTGAAATGAAGAGCATGATGAACATAACTGCTTCCTATCACAGCCATTTTATAATAACACAAGTAACATTCTCTCACTTTCTTTACAGTCAAAACAACCCTGTGAAATACAGTGATCAGCTTTAGTAAATAAAGGAAAGGTTTGGTTACCAGAAGGACGGGTGAAGATTCCTGGTCATGTTCGTTTGGCAGCAGCTGTAGGTTTGGCTCAACAACCTTAAAACACACAAACACAATTAGTAACTGCAATTAACACAATTTAGTGATGACACAATGAACAAGCCCTTACCTGAATGCCAGGGAAACTGTCCTCACAGTTGTTATGAAAAGGGAATCCCTGGAAACGACAATTAGATGAAACTCAAGATCTACAACCACATTTCATTTAAGTTCTCTTTTAATAATCGTTAAAGTGGAATCTCTTCATGAGAGTAATAAATAGCGTGATTACCTCGAGAGTCCAGCAGTGTGCGGTTTCAAGCCAGCAGAGCTGACTCTCTGGACCCCTTAACAACCTGAGGATGTCTCTCCTAAGGTCCACTTGCTAGAAATAAAGAAACAAAACTAAACATTAGAACTTGTAAAGAAGGATGTGTGTGTGTTTGTATCTCAGCTGCAGCACTGTACAATACCCCAGACTGGGAGTTGGAGGAGTCTGCAGTGTTGTACTCAACATTACAGCAGGTGCTGTTCAGCTCACCAGCACTGAGGGGCTGTGAAAAGTAGAAGATGAGGATCATCAGTGTTTTTTATCATAGCAGTTTCACACTAACACTTTCAAACATTCTGTCACTTCAATCCAGAGATCAGATTTAGTAAATAAATGACAGGTTTGGTTACCAGAACAACAGCTGAAGATGTGGAGTGAGTTTCTGTGGGTAGCTGCGGCAGGATTGGCTCAACAACCTTAAGACACACACACACACACACACACACACACTTAGACAAAAGCAGCCTACACGTTTCAAATGTAGTTAAAATATTTTACTGACACATACCTGGAGGACTGAGGGAGTATCTGACGATTCTCCCAGCAAATCCACAGCTTCTGCAATAAATTAGTTTCATGTAAGTTTAATTACAACTAATATTTTCTGTTAAATGTAAAACATTAAAATGGCCAAATTTATAAGGTAGTAGAGAGAGAGACCTTGTAAATTTTTCTCTCCTTTCTTTCTAATGCTTAAAAGTTAATAAACCTGTGAGTTAGTTAGCTAGTTAATTTGTGAAGAAACAGACTAATTGTAGCATTAGTAGCTTGTGTAAATTCACTGTACATGTGACTGATTAAACTCTCTAAATCCTCAAGTCCAGGCATCCTGATGAACTCCACCTCCCCATCAGGATCCACACGCTGCCGTCTACTCAGAGGGGCTTCTTGATTGCCATCCTCTTCGTCCCGCCTCCTCCTTAAGCCCTGGCGTGGGACAGGAGTTATCATTGTGGCAGGAGCATAGTACATACCAGCCACAATGTTGTGGATGTCGATATTGAAATAAGGCTGGGGCAAAGGAACTGTTGAAGGCTGTGGACTCCCTGAAGGTGGTGGCCTCCTCAAAGGGGATGGGGTTTTATTTTAATAGCACTGTGTATGTTTTATACAGCAGGAAAGCCTCACTATCAAAAAAAGAAGTATTTACACAAGTTATATTACTGTAATCTTCCTATAACACTGCATTAAAAACTCAGTATTTACATTTTAGCTGCATTTATAGGTGTTATACAGGGCTCTTCCAGTATCACGGCTTCACTGTTAGTCACACTGTGCACTTATTTCAATGCTTAAAAATATCTTCCCCCAAAAAATGCAGATTAAAATACATTTCTATTACAGTCTATTACTTTAGCACTTTCTTACTCCAGTGGTTCACATCCCCTTTGAGTCCAATTGTGTCTCCTCTCAAAAATTCGCCCTTTATCGTAAATTACACTACTCCTAACTATTTTATTCACGACAGCTAGAAACAAAACCTTGCTGAACAGAATTGAAACAAACAGCTTGATATTTTTGCCTAAGCTGCACTCTACATTGCCACACTAGCTCCATTTATTTGTACCGATTGGTTTTGTTCAGCTAGCTGCCTTTCCTCACAGCCCCTTTCTCTCTCCGCTTTAACAACTCGACAAACACGGACAATGAAAAATCCTTAAAATAATAAGTTACTTCATGTTATTGTAAGTATTTTAACTTATTCTATTCACTCCATCAAAAAAAAAACTATAAACACTGAAAAACAATTACTTAGCTACATGCTAACTAGCCGTCTAGCTAATCTTTGCTAATACTCCTCGGCTTGATTTAGTAAACTTTAGCAAACGTTAAGTAAACATTGGGACTTTTATGAAAAGCTGATGTTAACATATCTGAAAACATCAACACTGTTTTCTTCTTCCCTGCTCGTTTCACTGGAGTCTGCCATTTTGTCCGCTAGCTTTAGCATACTGATCGTGTACGTAAAGCGATTAGCCGAATAAAGATTAGCCGAACAGAATTTCTCAAAACCATCTAATCATATAAAACGATATTCCTGATTGCGGTTTTTTGTAATAACGCGGTGTTTAAAAGACTTTATACTTAAGTGAAAAAGAGGAAACTCAGTAACTCACCGTTCCAGGGGTCGTACAGTCCGCTCCATCCGGGCTCGGGATCCACATCCGGGTGCTGAGGCTCGGCTCCTCCCCCGAAGTTCATCATCGCTGCGCTGTAGAGTCGGTGTAGGAGTCAAATCCAGTAGTGGAGTACAGAGAAATCCGAAACAGGGGTGTAGCAAAAATGCCAAAAGATAATCCAAATCTTGCGACCTTCAGAACCAGTATAAACCAACACTAACTAGTATAAAACAGCACTAACTAGTATAAAACAGCACTAACTAGTATAAACCAATATAAACCAGCACTAACTAGTATAAACCAGTATAAACCAGCACTAACTAGTATAAACCAGCACTAACTAGTAACAAGAGTCAATAATGAATAAATAATAATAATAATCATAATAATAAGCTGAAATGTCCGGGAAGCCCAGGGAGTGAAGCATAGCTGAAGTTTAAGGCAGCATGTAGCTGTACAGTTAGAATTCAAGCTGTAGGACCAGTTTAAAGACGATACGACCTTAAAAAAAAAAAAAAAAACTCCTGTTTACGGAATCTACCGAAAACCTCCGAGAAAAACCGAACCTTACGGAAACCAGGAAGTGAAGTCCGTAAAAAATGCATTTACAAATTATATATTTTACATTTTATAATTTGCTCCTGCTGAACACACTCAGTGTCCTCAAGGTAGGATGATCTTTATCCTTTAATGCCACACTGTTTCTACAATAAATCATGTTAAAGTGACAGTGTTACAGTCTAATGTTATGTAGCACACAAGACACCTCATCTTGCCGTGAATTAGCCTAATGCTAGTTACCGTGCTAGCGAACCTGGCTACTGGTTTAAACTACACAATAAAATCATTAAGCTCGGTTTAAGAATTTATTTTATTTCCACAATGAAATATTTACCCCATTAGAAGTCCATTCTTAACAACCCCTTCTCCTGGTTTTAATAAAATAAATCGTGCTTAGCTTTGTGATTCAGCAGCTAGCGCGCTAACGGACTTTAGCCGATTTTTAGCGATTTCAATGACAGTGTAATATTTGGACTAATCATATCTACCGAGAGAACTTGTATATTTGTTGTAATTATTTAACACTTTATTGGTTATATTAATGTGAATATGATATTTCTCCTAATAATAGTTCACCTGCTAGTGAACATGCTGCTGCTTTAAATTACACACTAAAATCCTGAACCGAGTTGATGAGCTCGGGTAACGAGAATTTAGTTTATTTCCATAATATAATATTTACCCATTTAAAAGGTGATTTTTCACACCCCTGAGTACTGGTTTTACACTAAATCATGACTAGACTAGTGATTTAGTCAGGTCTAAAGGACTTAGTTACAGATGTATGTTATCTACCTAGAGAACTTCGCTAATCATTTCATTTACACAGTTAGCATCATGCTAGTTATCGTGCTAGCGAACTCGGCTACTGGTTTAAATGACACAATAAAATCCTTATGCTTGGTCAAGAATTTATTTTATTTCCACAATGAAATATTTACCCTGTTAGTAGGTCACTTTTAACAACCCTGACTACTGGTTTTACACTAAATCATGATTAGCCTTGTGATCCGCTAGCTAGCGCGCTAGCGAACTTTAGCCGATTTTTACCGATTTAAATTACACTGTAATAGTTGGACTAATTATATCTATATGTCTATTTGTTGTAAGTTGTACACATTTTATCGGTAAATATAATATAAATATAATGTTTAGCCTAATGTTAGTTAAGCTGCTAGTGAACTTGGCTGTTGTTTTACATTACACACTAAAATCCTGAACGAGTTGATGAGCTTGACCAACGAGAATTTCATTCATTTCCACAATATAATACTCATCCCCATTAAAAAGTGACTTTTAACAACCCTGACTACTGGTTTTATACTAAATCATACTTAGACTACTGATTAATCAGCTCTCGCGCTAAAGGGCATGGTTACAGATGTACACCGATCAGCCATAACATTATGACCACCGACAGGTGAAGTGAATAAGACTGATGATCTCCTCATCATGGCACCTGTTAGTGTGTGGGATATATTAGACAGCAGGTGAACATTTTGTCCTCATAGTTGATGTGTTAAAAGCAGGAAAAATGGGAAAGTGAAAGAATTTGCGCGAGTTTGACAAATGGTGATGGCTGCACGACTGGATCAGAGCATCTCCAAAACTGCAGCTCTTGTGGGATGTTCCCGGTCTGCAGTGGTCAGTATCTATCAAACGTGGTCCAAAGCAGGAACGGTGGTGAACCGGTGACAGGGTCATGGGCGGCCAAGGCTCACTGATACACGTGGAGAGTGAAGGCTGGCCCATGTGGTCCGATCCACAAGACGAGCTACTGTTGCCCAAATTGCTGAAGAATTTAATGCTGGTTCTGATAGAAAGGTGTCCGAATACACAGTAAATCACTGTATTTCCTGATGTCTGTGGCCTCTTTTAGCAGGATGATGCACCGTGCCCCAAAGCAAAAATGGATCAGGAATAGTTTGATGACCACAACAATGAGAATGAGGTGTTGACTTGGCTTCCAAATTCCCCAGATCTCAGTCAAATCGAGCATCTGTGGGATGTGCTGGACAAACAAGTCCAATCCATGGAGGCCCCACCTCGCAACTTACAGGACTTAAAGGATCTGCTGCTAACATCTTGGTGCCAGATACCACAGCACACCTTCAGGGATCTAGTGGAGTCCATGCCTCGACAGGTCAGGGCTGTTTTGTCAGCAAAAAGGGGACCAACAGCATATTAGGCAGGTGGTCATAATGTTATGGCTGAGCAGTGTATGGTATCTACCTAGAGAACTTCACTAATGGTTTCATTTCCACAATATCATAGTGAGTATAAAGGTTTTAATAATTATACAGTATAATATTTTTTATAGATTTGGGTGGTGGACAGGGGCAGGAGGTTTTAGAGAGTTTAATCAGGTCACATGTACAGTGAATTTACACAATCTGACTGCTACAATTTTTCTGTTTCTTCACAAGTTAACTAATTATCAAACTCACTGCTTTATTAACTTTTATGCATTAATAGGAAAGTTTGATATTGTGTAATTGAAGAGTCATAATTCTGAGTCACAGAAACATAATCTATTGCAGAGCCTGTGGATGTGCTGGAGGAATCAGCAGATACTCCCTCTGTCCTCCAGGTATGTGTCAGTTAAATAGTAATATTTTAACTTCATTTAAAACCTACAGGCCACTTTTTTCTAAGTGTGTGTGTGTGTGTGTGTGTTTGTGTGTGTGTGTTTGTGTGTGTGAGTGTGTTTGTGTGTGTGTGTGTGTGTTTGTGTGTGTGTGTTTGTGTGTGTGTTAAGGTCATTGAGCCAATCCTGCAGCTGCTGCCCACCGAACCACACGAAGAACCTTCAGCTGTCATTCTGGTAAGAAAATCCTTCATTTATTTCCTAAAGCCAATCAATGGATTTTACAAGGTTGTTTTTACTGTAAAGAATGTTAGTATAAATCTGATATGATAAGAAGCACTTATGATCTTCATGCTCTACATTTCACAGCCGCTCGATGCTGATGAGCCGGACAGTGCCTGCCGTGATGTTCAGTGTGTGTCTGTAGTCTCCTCCCTCTCCCAGGTATTCTACACTGCTGTAACTGAGATACAAACACACAAACATCCTTCTTTACAAGATCTAATGTTAAGTTTTGTTTCTCTATTTCTGGCCAGTGGACATAAGCAGAGACATCATTGGAATGATGAGGGGTCCAGAGAGTCGGCTCTGCTGGTTTGAAAGCGCAGAGACACACTGCTTGACTCGCGAGGTAATCACAGTCTTTATTACTCTGATGAAGAGAATGGACATTTTTCAACTGACATGATTTTTAGAAGAGCACTTTTGTGAAATGTGGTTGTAGATCTTGAGTTTCATCTAATTGTCTTTTACAGGGATTCCCTTATTATACCAGTGATAAGGAGAGTTTCACTGGCATTCAGGTAAGGGATTATTCATTGTGGCATCACAAAATGTTATGAACTGCAGTGACTAATTGTGTTTGTGTGTTTTAAGTTTGTTGAGCCGAACATCCAGCTGCTGCCCACAGAACAACCTCAAGACCCTTCACCTGTTTTTCTGTTTTTTTCTAAGTGACAGAATATTAGTATGAAACTGCTGTGATCAGAAGCACTCATGATCTTCCTGCTCTACTTTTCACAGCCGCTCGATGCTGGTGAGCTGATCAGCGCTTGGTGTAATATTCAGTTCCTCTCTGCACAGGCCTCCATCTCCCAGTTAAAGGTATTCTGCAGTGCAGCAGCTGAGATACAAACACACAAACACCCGTCTTTACAAGTTCTAATGTTTAGTTTTGTTTCTCTATTTTCAGTCAGTGGAAATGAAAACATACTTCCTGGGGATGATAAGGGGCCCACAGAGCCGTCTTTGTTGGTTTAAATCCACCAAGACGAGCAGCTTGAATCACATGGTAATCACAGACTTAATTACTCTGAGGAAGAGAATTGACCTTGATGATTATTAGACGCTCACGTTTGTGAAATAGATCTTGAGTTTCAGCTTTTTGTCATTTGCAGGGATTCCCTTATGAGTCCTCCATAGAGAACTGTTTCACTGGCATACAGGTAAGGGATTATTCGTTGTGGCATCACAAAACTTTTGTTAATTGCAGTGACTAATTGTGTTCACTTTAATTTGTTCTCTTAAGGCTGAATCTGGGAGGGTTACAGAGTTCATCTCCTGTAACCGAATGGAGACATCATTCGTCGTGCCACATTATTTTGTGGTAAATTTATTGCATTGTCATGAAGTGTATCTTGTAGTTAGTAACTTTTAGAATTTTGTCAGTTCTGCTTTTATTTGTCTTCAGTGTGGATATTTTTTTTATTCAACAGCAAACCATTACAACGGTAACCTGCACTTTGCTGTATGTGGCTGAAGATGGACAGATGTTCACCTCTACTTGGGACTATGATCACAACGACTGTGAGGTAATTCAGACTTTCAGACCTGATGTGTATCTACATATGCTGCTATTCCCCTGATTCGGATACTGTAAAATTTACTGTGTGAGTTTTAATGATTTAATGATTTGGCTTGCAGGAGAGTGAGGAGCGCCTTAACCCAGAGGAGTTGGAGGTGCCCTTTATTTGGTACGATCCTCTTCACTCTTTAATGATGTAACAGTGTATTGTATGTTTAATATACACTAAACATTTACATCTCTTGTTTCTTAGCTGCCATCTTTCAGACAGAGGGGTGACTGAAATCGGCCTGAAGGTGCCCGCGCTTCGTGAGGCGTTTGCTGTGAGTAAAACCTTTATTCAGCTGCTGTTACTGCGCAGGTAAAGTCCACTCTGCTTTAACTTTTATATTGTGTGCTGTCTTATATTCAGACTCTGCTTGCCAGCATCCACAACCAGAACTTCTTGTTCATGGCTGGAAAGAAGATCGTCATGCGACTGGCAGCAGCTAACAACCAGGTGACTTCAGAATGATGAAAGACTGTACCATTTTTGTGATGGAAATAATTTCAGTTTCTCAGCCATAGCCAAAGTGAGTTACAGAGATTTTTTCGTTTGCTTTAACAGGATGCAGTTGGTGTGCAGTTGGCCTACGAGGCCCTGATTCGATTCCTGAGGACGCCTTCCAATCAGGAATCGATTAAAGCAGAGCTCAGCTCCTGTGTAAGCTAATAAACGCCTGTGTGAAATGACAGATGTTTAAAGATAACAGATTTTGCTAATATAGAAAACAGGACTCCAATATGTAAAGCTAATTTATTTTTGTATCTTTTCTACTCTGTGCAGGACCACCACTACAACTTCCTGGATGTTTTTTTTGAGCTGATTTTCTTCAGCTACTTTATAAATGGCTCAAAACCTCAGCCAGTAAGTGTCTTATCAGGAGATTTCTAAGCAATGTTTGAGTTTCAGAACATGGTCTATTTGATCTGGTTTTCTTTTTCCATATTTTTTAAACCTGATAAGACATGGCATTAATGAAGCTTGTCTTTCTTTCCAAAAGTTTAAGGGAGGTTTCTTGGAGCGCCTGCTTGCGCTCTTCAGCATGTGGGACGTGGACGTGTGGGAGCCTGCAGCAGAGCTGTACTTCACAGTGCTTATTGTAAGTGTTGAATATCTTCTGATGCCACGATCCACAAATTCTCAGGATTGTATCTTAAACTCAGTGACACTATGTTGGATGTGTGTGGAATTTGTCAATAGGATTACCTTACAGAGCTTGCTGAAGTACTCTTCACTCAGCCTCTGGAGCTCTACAGTGACCCAGCAGCCTTAGCCACCACAGTTCAGCGACTCCTCAAGCTGCACGTCCAGCTGATGATGGACATTTTGGAGGAGCTCTGAGCAATGTCTTTCCCCTTACCCACTTCATCTTTTCTTCCTCTGTTTCATTTCATCTTCTTTTCTCTCACTTCTTTTTCCTACATTGCTCAGGCTCCACACGTAAGTATGAAATCATTTTATTTCTATTTTTGATCAACTTAATATTTAAAAAATCTCTTTTCTTTCCTACAGGTTTGTACAGTGAACCCCAGGACCTGAAGAAGGGCTTAACCTTAGCATTTAAGATCCCTCATCCCTTAATAATCATCCCTTATTAATCTATCCCTCTGTTCCTATCCCACTCCCCCTATTCCCATCAATAGCCTATAGATTGTAAATACATATATAGAATTGTTTAGAAATAAACTTATTTGTATACTTCTTATAGACTTTGCTTAAATAAATGTTTATATTTGTTCCTATTGCGGTCTCATTCTGATTATTTTTAGCCATCAGTATATGTATAAAAGTTTCCTTTAAACGCAACACAAACTGAATTTTTCACTCATATACAGATCATTTTTACAGAATTTCACAACCTTTAAATGGTTTACTAAAATGTGAAAAATAACAAATATATTATATATTTGTTATTATATTATATTCAGTGTTGGGGAAAGTTACTTTTAAAAGTAATGCGTTACAATATTGTGTTACTCCCTAAAAAAGTAACTAATTGCATTACTTAGTTATTTTTTATAAAAAGTAATGTGTTACGTTACTTTTGTGCTGGTTACGTTACTTTTGTCTTAAATTTGACCAGTAGACTCGTTCTCTTTGTATTTTATACACATAGAAACCTATATGTGTTACATTACAAAGTAAACTCACAGTCCAAGTTAATAAAGACATTAAAGAGTGCAATATAGTCTTCCTAAAGTCATTCTAAAATTAGAAAAGATTGTCCAAAAAGCTTGTAAAGGTTTTGCGATCGGAGAGCACGGCCCCTGTCCGTTTCCCTGATGTTGCTGATGATATTACAAAATGTCGGCGCCTTCACAGTGAAGAGTGGCTGCATCTCCTCAACAATAAATGCAGCAACCAATTTATTGAGTTCAGTCAAACTAATTGTTTTACCTGGTGGTGAACTGAAATCTAGCTTTTGTTGTTCAGCAGTAGGCGGGGTATATTAATACTGACATACATGGTTTGTTTATGTAAACTAATGTTAAATAATATCATTTAAGGGGACCATAATGTACAGCATTATTGATTGAGACATTTCCCATATGAGTAACATAGTTATTCTACCATAATTTAAATCATATCTAAGGCTGGGTTTGATTAGGAGTGGGATTATTAGATAGATGAATTCAGACCCTCGCTGTGAAACATCACCCCCTGGACACAGGTGGACACAGCGTCCCTCATTTATTCCAAGTGTAGGGTGGCTTGAGTTCAGACACCATTAGTCAGGTGTGACGGCATTAATCATACTGCAGAATTCCTCTTCACTAAACAGCTTACGAGACAGATACCCCCTGCTGAAGAAATCTGTTTGCTTCACTTTTGTTCAGTCACACAGGACAGCTGTTCTAACTGTTAGATAAGCTTTATTAACTCCACTGATCAAAATGTTTGCTTCCAGTTCCCTTTTAGTCCTACTGCCAACACCATTTTTCCATTTTCAGACAGATCACATTTATCTATGACAAGAAGCAAGATATGCCACAAATGATCTAAAACCACACCATCAGACTGAGCTTTGTCCAGCAACTTCCATGTACATTAGTGTCTTAAAAATCAATTTCAGCCACAGCAGTATGTCAGAGCTTGAGATGCATTTCCTCAAAACACCTGGAATCAGTTATAAATGTTGCCTGCACAGACAAAACAAGGACATTTTAAGACACATTGAGGCCATTTCTGTCATAAATGAACACACTTAAATTAATACACTAGCCTTCAAAATAAGGAATGTACAAAACAGAAAAGAAATATATAAAAGCTGGACACTTTATAGCCTTGCTAAGGCCATAATAAAATATATAGTGGGGTCCAAATGTCTGAGACCACTAGTAAAAATGCTTCTTTTTGGCATTTTTTTCTAATTTAATGCATCAATTTGTTTTTCAGATTATATTATTTGACAACAACTTTCTTTCTTTCTGCAAATCTTTGAAATTTATGCAAGATGCCTTTCTGAGCTTCTAGCATTTAGCATGTTGCCTTTTTTGCTTTAAATGAGTGTGTGCATTTGAGCTGCATGGACACCACAAGTTTATGTAAAACCTTACAAGCCATTTTAGATCAAATGCATCAGTGTGTCACTTGAACACATGCTTCAGTAAAAAAGATCAGACATGAGGAAAATCTGACCTTTAAATAGACACCTAGAAAGAGTACAGAATCTTAAATGAACTATTGTTTACTTTCTATATTTTAAATAGGAAAAAATGCAGTTGAAGAAAAATCCCAGATTATTAATGTGGTCACAGAATTTTGGACTTTTTTTCAGTGGACATAATCAATACATTTATCACATTACAATTATTTATGTGAGTAATAAACCATATAAACATACTGTGATAACACTTTACATTAAGGCTCTGTTAACTTACTTTATTTACTGCATTAGTTAACATTAAAGAAATGCTTATATGAAAGCTGATACCTTCTTTATAACAGATCACCTTAGACCCTGAATCTCTTCTTGGAGCTGGATTTGATTTGTATTGTGAAATGTGAACTGACAGAAACTTCTTAACAATTACTGGTATACTTATGAAGAACAATTTACTTTAAAATAAATAACAGAACTGTAGGATGGGAATAATGAGGATTTAAGTGTTTTAAACCTAAGTGCCAGAATCTCTTCACAGAGCTTTAACTATGCGGTATTTCAAGATAATCACAGCCACATACAGTGTGATGAGATGAAATAATTCTCTTGGACTCAAGGTCTAAGACACATGTATGACATTCACAGTGCTGACGAGACGAAGCATGCAGGGAGGGGCTATGGGTAACAGAGGGGGTAAGTACACACATGGGTAGAGTGTAAGTATAAGAGTATAGGGTATAAATACTGAAATCACAAAAAAGTACATTCAAAATGAAAATTATACATTATAGAAAACACAGGGTCCAAAACTTTAAAGTGCAGTAATGCTTCTAAAAGTAACCTGAGATGAATGAAATTTAAAGTGACACAGTGTGTAGTAAGGTGTTAAGTCAGTAGCCTGTGTTATTCCTGCTGCCACCTCTGTATGATGGCCTTCTGTACAAGTATAAAAATAAAATTTCATTCAAGTCATTTAATTCATTTATTATTTTTATTTCATTAAGTGGTTACAGGCTGGTCTTCTTGTGACAGTATATAAAGAGACTTAATGCATTACTTCTATACTCTGTGGTACCTGATAGTAAGTCTCCTGTATTAGGTCAATTCTCAATCTCACCACAGGATGGCAGTATCGGATACAGCTTATATAAAACAAGGCGAAACCTAGAACTACCTCATCATCATTAGATTACATATCCAACAGTGAGATTGATTTGTTGTGAGAAAGCCTAGTGCGTAAATTGATTGAAATAATAAGTTGCTGAATTTTCTCAGGAACAGTCATCTAGTTCAATTCAGTGAATGTCAGATGATGTTTGTGTGTTGCCAGGTGTGTGGTATTTAGACCAAACAATTATTTCAGGTCTTGTGTGTGGCACATGTTCCATAATACTTCGTGCCAAGTAAGAATGTCACTTTTGAGAGATACAAATTTTTCTCTGCTGACCAAACACAAGGAGTGAGTTTTGACCAGTACCTTGCGGAACTGCACACACTAAGTAAGACTTGTGAATTTGAAGATTTTAGAGACTCAATAGTGAGGGACAAAATAGTCTGTGGGATTCCTGATAATGGTCTCATTACCTGACCCTGACCCTGACACTGGAGAAATCAGTCAATATGTGTAGACCTGCTGAAATAACTTGTGCACAAGCCAAGGAACTACATAGAGAAGATGCTGCAGTGCAGGCCATTAAAAAAGAGGAGCAAAACACATTTTGCAAAGCAAAAGCAGCAAAGAATGAAAACCCCAAAAAGTAAATGCTGAAGATGTGGAAGCGAAATCTGCAACAATAATGTCTCTCCTGCGATGTCTTGCAGACCAAGATGACCTGTTAGACCTCCTGAAAGGCTTATTGAAATTTGTTAAATATTTCAAGGACTGGGGTAGTTGAAAAAGAAAAAGGTTGATTGTAATATCTCACAGTTAAACTGCAACTATTGTGTTACTGTTAGATAAAAGAAAAAAAAGGTTGTTTTTTGCATAAAAGTTAGTAATAGTAGTAAAGAATCCCAAAGATAGTGCTTTACTTTTAAAGTGGGGAAGATGTGATGTTATGAACGATTACATGTGATTTTGGTTCCGGGTGTGTGTGCGTGTGTGTGTGTGTGTGTGTGTGTGTGTGTGTGTGTGCGTCTGGACAGTTTAGAGGGGAACCGCAAGTTGTGCTATAAGAAATGTTGTGCAAAATGCTAAGTAACGTGAAGTGGCTAAAAAGACATTGAAGCTCTCCAGCATGTTGATTAAAACATAAAAGAGGGCATCACATTTAGTGCTACATCACATACACACATATGGTCCACAGTGTCAGTGTGAAATGCCACAGAAATCACATTGTTTGTTTCTGGAATTAGCCTGAATTAGCATATTTATGTTTACATTTTTTATATATATATAAAAATATATGAAAATATATAAAAATAAAAGTCCTCACAAATCACCATTAGCCAGTGTACAGTATACAGTGAGGGAAAAAATTATTTGATCCCCTGCTGATTTTGTACATTTGCTCCCTGACAAAGAAATGATCAGTCTGTAATTTTAATGGTAGGTTTATCTGAACAGTGAGAGACAGAATAACAAGAAAAAAAATCCAGAAAAACACATTTCAAAAAAAGTTATACATTGATTTGAATTTTATTGAGTGAAATAAGTATTTGACCCCTTTGCAAAACATGACTTAGTACTTGGTGGCAAATCCTTGTTGGCAATCACAGACGTCAGACATTTCTTGTAGTTGGCCACCAGGTTTGCACACATCTCAAGGAATTTGCGCCCACTCCTCTTTGCATCCACGACCCATTTTTAATGCCCTGGCTGAGGGAAGGAGGTTCTCACTCAAGATTTGACGGTACGTGGCTCCGTCCATCGTCCCTTTGATGCGGTACGGTTGTCCTGTCCCCTTACCAGAAAAACACCCCCAAAGCATAATGTTTCCACCTCCATGTTTGACAGTGGGGATGGTCTTCTTGGAGTCATAGGCAGCATTCCTCCTCCTCCAAACACGACGAGTTGAGTTGATGCCAAAGAGCTGGATTTTGGTCTCATTTGACCACATGACCTCTGAATCATTCAGATGTTCACTGGCAAACTTCAGATGAGCCTGTACATGTGCTTTCTTTAGCAGGGGGACCTTGCGGGCGCTACTGGATTTGAGTCTTTTACGGCATAGTGTGTTACCAATTGTTTTCTTGGTGACTATGGTCCCAGCTGCCTTGAGATCATTGACAAAATCCTCCAGTGTAATTCTGGGCTGATTCCTCGCCGTTCTCATGATCATTGAAAAACTCCATGAGGTGAGATCTTGCATGGAGCCCCAGAGGAAGATTGACAGTCCTTTTGTGTTTCTTCCATTTGGGAATAATCGCACCAACTGTTGTCACCTTCTCACCAAGCTGCTTGGCAATGGTCTTGTAGCTCATTCCAGCCTTGTGTAGGTCTACAATCTTGTCCCTGACATCCATGGACAGCTCTTTGGTCTTGACCATGATGGAGAGTTTGGAATCTGATTGCTTCCTTCTGTGGACAGGTGTCTTTCATACACTTAACAAGCTGAGATTAAGAGCACTCCCCGAGAGTGCTCCTACTGTAATCTCAGCTCCTTACCTGTATAAAAGACACCTGGGAGCCAGAAATCTGACTGATAGGGGATCAAATACTTATTTCACTCATTAAAATGCAAATCAATGTAGAACTTTTCTGAAATGCATTTTTCTGGATTTTTTTGTTATTCTGCCTCTCACTGTTCAAATACACCTACCATTAAAATTACAGACTGATCATTTCTTTGTCAGTGGGGAAACGTACAAAATCAGCAGGGGATCAAATAATTTTCCCCTCACTGTATATTTTAGTTACTTTATGTCTTGTGCAGGTGAAACGTTCAGTTCCCTCAGTTTCCAATACAGGGTTGGGGTAAGCACTATTTCTAACAGTCATGGACACCTGTCTCAATGCTTTCAAAGTACACCCAAGTTGTATAGTCTGAAGATACAGTATATACATAGTATTCTATGCATAAAAGGCTAACATCAATAACAGAAGCACCATGCTTTAAGAAAGACACTTTTCCTTCTTCTACAAAATATACACTGGCATAGACGAACTTGTAGTTGGCATCCACAACAGCCATCATTATTACAGAGAAGCTGGACTTGTAATTATGGTAAAGACTGCCACCTTTAACTGGAGGCTGTGTACGGATGTGTTTACCATCAAGTGCAATAAGCAATGTGGGAATTGCCATTTAGATTGAAAATCATGCGCTATAATCAGAGCCATTCTGCCTCTGTTGTGGGTCTAGCAAAAGAACAGAAGAACAGATTTGAACATTATTTCTTTGTCACACATCATAAAAATAAAACATTTCTGAAGCATTGCAAATATGGATTCATTACTTAAGGCTTCATTGACTATTACAGAATAAACATTAAAATACAAAAAGCAGTGACCTTGAAAATACAAATACTCTGGGACGTTATAGCTATATTGATCATCACAGCATACTACTGTTTTTTGTACATTACTGGTAATCAGTGGTGGAAGATGCATTCAGATCATTTATAAACTATACATATGTATACTTTTATTAAAATTACTTTTAGTTATGAGTTATACATGACTGAAAACCCAGATAAAGTCATTTTATTGGTGACTGTTTTATACATAAAATAATCATAATGTAAAGAACATTCTGTAAAATCATCAACTTGATATCTGGAATATTGAGTAAGGCCATGTTGAAGATTGAAATCATTACAAAATGATTGGAACAAAAAATTTGATGGTCCTAACCTCATAGTAAAATTGACACTGTAGGCTGGAATTCACAGACCATCACAAATAACTGATGCATTTTACTGAAACAGATGTTCATTTTTAAGCTAATTTTACTAAAAGTTATTTTTTACCAATGTACTAAATGTGTCCTTTAAGTACAGCATTTGAGTAAATGTTGGGAATCAGTGAGTACCTACAGGAGCAGCACAGGTCTCCATGACTATGTTAGAAATAGTGCTTACCCCAACCCCGAATTGGAAACTGAGGGAACTGAACGTTTCGCCTGCACAAGAAATAAAGTAACTATAAAATATAGCAATACACACTTAAAAGTAATACTTGTTGAATCAAATATTGTTCTGCCGGTCCCACCTGTTGCCAAAAACCGCATGGTCACAGCTAGACGCTCTTTTGGGGATATTGCCCGTCTCATTTGTGTGTGCTGCTTGGTTATGAGAGGTCCAACCATCCCCAGCAAGATATCAAACTCCTCTGCTGTCATCTGCAGAAGCTTCCTGAATCCAGTATTATCGTACATCTATTTGTATGGTGAGCACATTATAGTTTATAGGTTTTTACCAGAAAAAATGGGCAAGCCTACAGTATGGACAAGGAGTAAATTGTGATGGCTATATGACTGGACCAGAGCATCTCCAAAACTGCAGCTCTTGTGGCGTGTTCCCCTGTCTGCAGTAGTCAGTATCTATCAAAAGTGGTCCAATGAAGGAACAGTAGGTTATGGCGGTGAGTGAGGGCAAGACTAGTGAGAAAACCTGAACACAATCAAAGGGGGCTGAACACAAATACAGATAACCAGATCACAGTTCTGGAGAAATGTTTACTTATCTTTAATTAGATAATAATGCAAGTCAAATAATCCACAAAACAAATCCAACAAGTCAGCTCAAAAGACTTGACAGTAGTTCCAAAGAATAAATCCCCAAAATCCACAAGGTTAATCCAAAAGCATACAAAAGGTTCACAGGAGTCTAATCAAAAAACAAAGTCAATACTTCCAAAAAGTCATTCTAATTAGTCCACAAAATAAATCCATAAGGCATTCAAAAGAGCACTTGTCAATCAATCAAAACAAAGAACTATACCAGATGCACAAAGTCTTTTAAGGACAAGGCCATAAAACAGAGCACACGGCTGACCTAGACTTAATCAAGGTACAGGAAACACTAAGCAAAGTATTTGTGGAGGAAAAGGGTGACTTAAATACACAAACCTAAACAAAGCACAGGAGACACCTATTAGACATAATGACAGAGACTGGACACCAACAAAAAGGCAGTGGGGGTCTCTAGTGGGCAGAAAACAGTCCACAACCCTGACAGGAAACCAGTAGATATCAGTTTATATCTTGCTCTGTTCATGTTACAATTAGTTGCATATCTCACCTGTATATTTCAGTCTAGTTGTGTTGATATTTAACATGATCAGAAAATGACAGATGATTTTCAAAGTCTTTTCCTGTTTCTTCATAAAATGGACATAATAAAGCGTCCAAAAGTCAGAATGGACAAACCCATGTGTATAAATCACGCCAAAATATGGATTTGAATTAAAACACTTAAGAGAAACATTATTTCAGACTTTTGGATAACAGCTTGATAGACTTTTATTTGATAATTATGTGCAGTATTGAGATTAAAATTTATACTTGATTTGGATTGGTCAGAAGGTGTTCAGCATGGACCTGATAGCAGTTCAGATTGCAAATCAAATCTCTCTTTTTTAAAGAATGTCCTCTTTCTGATTATATATATACAGTTATACAAAGCAAAAAATAGTGTATGTCAAATATGTACAGAAGAAACTGAGTTTGAGTTTAGAGACTAACTAACTAACTAACTAACTAACTAAATATAATCACAATCGTTTACATCAGCAAACAAAACATTAATATAAATTATGTATACACAGTGCATATACTTGATCAAGCCACAATTATAAGGACATCCTAATGATTAGACTGACCAACTATAAAAGAAGAATTCACATAATCAGAAAAAAATAAAAATTAATGGCCCCAAGTTTCAGAAAATATGGCAGTATTGCCCTTTATTGTGTACCTAATTTTATCCAAATGAATGAAGCTCATAACATCTTACTGCCAGTCATCAAAAGATGGAGGGAGAATTTGTTTCCATAGCAGAAGAATATGCCATCTAGCTAATAATGTTACCGTTAAACGTGACTTTATTGGATTACCCACAGAACTGGCGAGGAGTTCACCAAATCGCTCAGTTAATAACGGCCGGGAACGCTTCCTCAACGGAATCCGAAAACGATCACTGATTGCAGCCAGCAGCATGTTGGTGTTGTGTTCATTTCGATTCACTGCGCAAAACGTTACATAACCAAAGTCACAGTACCATTGACCTCTTCAACTTAAATCGTTCTTAAGCTTCTTGATGAACTGAGGAGAACTCTCTTTTGGCTTATTTTCTCTCTCGGTGTCTGTGAGTGTCAGTCCCAGTGTCAATAGAACTAATCATGTAGTGTATCCGGGTTGCAGGATTTTTTAATTTATTTGTTGTTTTTTTTTTATTTAAAAATCACAGAAGGTATCATTTGGGTATGAATCAGATCGTCTCTCGATATAGTGTCAAAAAAGATTACAACTATTCCAATCATGTCTAAATCAAAAGCCACTGCACCAGGCCAGAGGGGCGCCAGAACCCATATCACAACATGTAGCAGCTCCTTTCTCCGGCTAGCCCAGGTGTGTGGGGTGCCGCGATCGTATAGTGGTTAGAACTCTGTGTTGTGGCCGCAGAAACCCCGGTTCGAATCTGGGTCACGGCATTGGCTTTTCCACATCACCGTTGAATGCTAGGCATGGCTTTTGGCCATTTGTCACTTGAAAAACATAAGCAGGTAGGACCCCGCTCCCCTTAAGATTCTAGGTTCGACTCCTGGCTGGCTCGGCTGCCTTTTAAGAGCCCAGAGGTGTGCCACAGACTCCAGCTGCCGAATTGCTGGCAGAGTAACACCTCCCACAATCCCTGAAATGCGGAGAGTCCTGTACTAGGAGGTATGCTGGCTTTCTGCACCAGGAACACCAGCCCACGCTCTGTCTAGTGGCTGATCTTCCGCTGGAGTGACAGCTCGAGTAGCTGAATGTTCGGTCAGCGCTGGCCGATTTTGTGCTCTGCAATGCAAGGTTCCCATGCAAAGCTCTGGATGATACCGCGCTGGAGCTCAAACTGCTTGGTGGTCGAGTAAAATGCCGATCTCAACTCTCCTGGGGAACCCTCCCATATGGTCTAGCGGTCAGGATTCCTGGTTTTCACCCAGGCGGCCCGGGTTCGACTCCCGGTATGGGAACGTGACTTTATTGGATTGTCCGCAGAACTGGCGAGGAGTTCACCAAATCGTTCAGTTAATAACGGCCAGGAACCTGGTGGTGAACTGAAATCTAGCTTTTGTTGTTCAGCAGTAGTTGTTATCATGTGGGTGTGTGTGAAAGTTAGAGAGAGACCTTTGCACACTAACCTTGATGTGTCTGAGAAAATCAAAATATGTACCTCAGCCCTCACAACTACATGGAGTACACAAAAACAAAGTGTATTTCTGCACCTGTGGCCTTTGGATGGTGAGAAGTACAGACTAAACCTATGTATGGCCTGTGTATGAAATGCTTGTCTTTTTTTGATGGTAAAGCCAGTTTGAAACTACCTTAAAATCCTTCAGCGATACACTTTTCCATTTTTTCTGTAAAAAATCTACTCTGCATCAGATTTATGAACATTGTCACCACTGCCTCGCGGTGCCTTGTGCTGATGAGGATCACATTCCTCCCCCATTTCGGAATATAACTCACGACCATGGTGTTCTGCACCAGGGTGGGTGGTCTCTCTCACTTTCTCACACACACACACACACACACACACAAAAGCCAGAAACTAAGCTTTCTTTGCTCAGGCCTATCTAAAGGGTTAACGGTGCCACATGGTCATCAACAGTAAAAATCACAAATTTTACCTCTTCCCAACAGGGAAAACCAGCAACAATCAAGAATGCATGATTATATAGTGTCATGGCTGTGCAGACAAAAAATGTGGTTATAATGGAAGTCTATGGGGCAAAAACAGCCACCAACAGTAAATTAGGGAGAAAAAATTTAATCTGATGCTGCAAAAAAAACTAAAAATGCATCAGAGCTAATGTTGTTACTAATCTTTGACATGTCCAAGACTGTGATAAAAAGTAAAAAAAATATCCAGTCCACAATTACTTTATATATTGTTTTTTCCCCAAATCAGTGACATCATTTATGAACTTGGCAATTAAAGAGTTAAAATCCTGGATGTTTTTGAACATTTAGTAGTTTTGATCAGAACTGAGGTTGATTAACAGATTTATGCAAACAAAAGTTGAAAAAAAAAAAAATCATCTGATATATTTTTACAGCAGTTTATTTTAGTGCATGTTTTCATCCCCAAACATAACATTAGAGTAGTGAATTTGAACTATTTCTATTTTTTGCAGATATATGCAGAATTCTACAGAGTTACTCGAGTTGATCTCAGGCAGATCTTTCTTAGTTACTTGGACTCACTTGCACCACGATTGATCAAGCTCTATAGATCAAGAAGTGGAGCCTTGGGAGGAGAAATTCAAATACTCCTAGACAGACTTGATGAACGGGTAACAACATCAGTTTACTTCAAATTGTGAGGTTTTAAAAAACATAACTGCATACTACAAATGTTAGCTGTAGTAAAAGCCATTTACTTTGTCCATGTTTTTCCTGCTTCCTATTTGTGTTTTAGACCACTGCTATCCTGACACACAGGAAATCTGCAGCACTTTGTGGCCTTCCCTTGTTTCTGAGAGAAAAGGAGGACAATCTACTGAGAACGTATCTGGTAATATTTTTTATCTTATCCGTCATGTCTAACATGGCTGGCCTGTGGAGACGTTTGTGAGAATGCTATCCTTTCTCAAATTGCATTTTAAGGACATTCAGAATGTGCTATTGGGAGTGTATAGACTACAACCCAAACGACTCGCCTTAAAACAAAAAATGTAAGTGTGTTAAATATTTTAATGATTAGTGAACATAAGAAACCAAAATGCTCTAAATTTTACAGCAGTTGACTGACAATTTGGGTCGTCAGTAAAGTGCTGTAATATCTTAATGTTGCATAAAATGACACATAACCCAGCACACTTGCTCATTTGACTGATGTAGGATACAACTAAGCTGAAAGATAAGGGTCTTACTCAACCAATGCTGCTTGGAAGTGTGCTGGAATTTGAACACAACCTTCTGATCAAGCCTTCTGTCACTGAGCCATTACAACCATGCCAGAGCAACACCATAACTAGTTTGCATTGATTCAGCTATTTCTCCCACTGAATTAATGGCACTTAAAGATTCCAGTGAAGCAGTGCAAGCTAGCTGTAGTGATGGCTTTGAGTCTCTGATAAGAAGGTTGTGTGTTCAAGTCCCAGCACAAAACATTGATTGTACCCTTGAGCAAGACACTTCTTCTTTTTCTTATCTTTGTCCTGTATTGATTTTGACCCATAGTTTGTTGTCTCTGTAGGACACAGTCCAGAAGGAAACCTGCACTAAGGGACTCAAAGTAGATATCCTCAGTTTTGTTGAAGATGTGGCAATAACCAACCCAAACACAAGAAGTATAGCTGTGGTGCTGGAAGAGAAAATTGTGCTTGATGATGTTGATGACCTAATGTATTAAATTAGAAAAAAATGCCAAAAAGAAGCATTTTTACTAGTGGTCTCAGACATTTGGACCCCACTATATATTTTATTATGGCCTTAGCAAGGCTATAAAGTGTCCAGCTTTTATATATTTCTTTTCTGTTTTGTACATTCCTTATTTTGAAGGCTAGTGTATTAATTTAAGTGTGTTCATTTATGACAGAAATGGCCTCAATGTGTCTTAAAATGTCCTTGTTTTGTCTGTGCAGGCAACATTTATAACTGATTCCAGGTGTTTTGAGGAAATGCATCTCAAGCTCTGACATACTGCTGTGGCTGAAATTGATTTTTAAGACACTAATGTACATGGAAGTTGCTGGACAAAGCTCAGTCTGATGGTGTGGTTTTAGATCATTTGTGGCATATCTTGCTTCTTGTCATAGATAAATGTGAACTGTCTGAAAATGGAAAAATGGTGTTGGCAGTAGGACTAAAAGGGAACTGGAAGCAAACATTTTGATCAGTGGAGTTAATAAAGCTTATCTAACAGTTAGAACAGCTGTCCTGTGTGACTGAACAAAAGTGAAGCAAACAGATTTCTTCAGCAGGGGGTATCTGTCTCGTAAGCTGTTTAGTGAAGAGGAATTCTGCAGTATGATTAATGCTGTCACACCTGACTAATGGTGTCTGAACTCAAGCCACCCTACACTTGGAATAAATGAGGGACGTTGTGTCCACCTGTGTCCAGGGGGTGATGTTTCACACCGAGGGTCTGAATTCATCTATCTAATAATCCCACTCCTAATCAAACCCAGCCTTAGATATGATTTAAATTATGGTAGAATAACTATGTTACTCATATGGGAAATGTCTCAATCAATAATGCTTTACATTATGGTCCCCTTAAATGATATTATTTAACATTAGTTTACATAAACAAACCATGTATGTCAGTATTAATGGAGGCAGACCTGAAGAAAACATTTGCAGATTGATCTAATTTTAGAATGACTTTAGGAAGACTATATTGCACTCTTTAATGTCTTTATTAACTTGGACTGTGAGTTTACTTTGTAATGTAACACATATAGGTTTCTATGTGTATAAAATGAAAAGAGAACGAGTCTACTGGTCAAATTTAAGAAAAAGTATCGCAAAAGTAACGTAACATTACTTTTTATAAAAAATAACTAAGTAATGCAATTTGTTACATTTTTAGGGAGTAACACAATATTGTAACGCATTACTTTTAAAAGTAACTTTCCCCAACACTGAATATAATATAATAACAAATATATAATATATTTGTTATTTTTCACATTTTAGTAAACCATTTAAAGGTTGTGAAATTCTGTAAAAATGATCTGTATATGAGTGAAAAATTCAGTTTGTGTTGCGTTTAAAGGAAACTTTTATACATATACTGATGGCTAAAAATAATCAGAATGAGACCGCAATAGGAACAAATATAAACATTTATTTAAGCAAAGTCTATAAGAAGTATACAAATAAGTTTATTTCTAAACAATTCTATATATGTATTTACAATCTATAGGCTATTGATGGGAATAGGGGGAGTGGGATAGGAACAGAGAGATAGATTAATAAGGGATGATTATTAAGGGACGAGGGATCTTAAATGCTAAGGTTAAGCCCTTCTTCAGGTCCTGGGGTTCACTGTACAAACCTGTAGGAAAGAAAAGAGATTTTTTAAATATTAAGTTGATCAAAAATAGAAATAAAATGATTTCATACTTACGTGTGGAGCCTGAGCAATGTAGGAAAAAGAAGTGAGAGAAAAGAAGATGAAATGAAACAGAGGAAGAAAAGATGAAGTGGGTAAGGGGAAAGACATTGCTCAGAGCTCCTCCAAAATGTCCATCATCAGCTGGACGTGCAGCTTGAGGAGTCGCTGAACTGTGGTGGCTAAGGCTGCTGGGTCACTGTAGAGCTCCAGAGGCTGAGTGAAGAGTACTTCAGCAAGCTCTGTAAGGTAATCCTATTGACAAATTCCACACACATCCAACATAGTGTCACTGAGTTTAAGATACAATCCTGAGAATTTGTGGATCGTGGCATCAGAAGATATTCAACACTTACAATAAGCACTGTGAAGTACAGCTCTGCTGCAGGCTCCCACACGTCCACGTCCCACATGCTGAAGAGCGCAAGCAGGCGCTCCAAGAAACCTCCCTTAAACTTTTGGAAAGAAAGACAAGCTTCATTAATGCCATGTCTTATCAGGTTTAAAAAATATGGAAAAAGAAAACCAGATCAAATAGACCATGTTCTGAAACTCAAACATTGCTTAGAAATCTCCTGATAAGACACTTACTGGCTGAGGTTTTGAGCCATTTATAAAGTAGCTGAAGAAAATCAGCTCAAAAAAACATCCAGGAAGTTGTAGTGGTGGTCCTGCACAGAGTAGAAAAGATACAAAAATAAATTAGCTTTACATATTGGAGTCCTGTTTTCTATATTAGCAAAATCTGTTATCTTTAAACATCTGTCATTTCACACAGGCGTTTATTAGCTTACACAGGAGCTGAGCTCTGCTTTAATCGATTCCTGATTGGAAGGCGTCCTCAGGAATCGAATCAGGGTCTCGTAGGCCAACTGCACACCAACTGCATCCTGTTAAAGCAAACGAAAAAATCTCTGTAACTCACTTTGGCTATGGCTGAGAAACTGAAATTATTTCCATCACAAAAATGATACAGTCTTTCATCATTCTGAAGTCACCTGGTTGTTAGCTGCTGCCAGTCGCATGACGATCTTCTTTCCAGCCATGAACAAGAAGTTCTGCTTGTGGATGCTGGCAAGCAGAGTCTGAATATAAGACAGCACACAATATAAAAGTTAAAGCAGAGTGGACTTTACCTGCGCAGTAACAGCAGCTGAATAAAGGTTTTACTCACAGCAAACGCCTCACGAAGCGCGGGCACCTTCAGGCCGATTTCAGTCACCCCTCTGTCTGAAAGATGGCAGCTAAGAAACAAGAGATGTAAATGTTTAGTGTATATTAAACATACAATACACTGTTACATCATTAAAGAGTGAAGAGGATCGTACCAAATAAAGGGCACCTCCAACTCCTCTGGGTTAAGGCGCTCCTCACTCTCCTGCAAGCCAAATCATTAAATCATTAAAACTCACACAGTAAATTTTACAGTATCCGAATCAGGGGAATAGCAGCATATGTAGATACACATCAGGTCTGAAAGTCTGAATTACCTCACAGTCGTTGTGATCATAGTCCCAAGTGGAGGTGAACATCTGTCCATCTTCAGCCACATACAGCAAAGTGCAGGTTACCGTTGTAATGGTTTGCTGTTGAATAAAAAAAATATCCACACTGAAGACAAATAAAAGCACAACTGACAAAATTCTAAAAGTTACTAACTACAAGATACACTTCATGACAGTGCAATAAATTTACCACAAAATAATGTGGCACGACGAATGATGTCTCCATTCGGTTACAGGAGATGAACTCTGTAACCCTCCCAGATTCAGCCTTAAGAGAACAAATTAAAGTGAACACAATTAGTCACTGCAATTAACAAAAGTTTTGTGATGCCACAACGAATAATCCCTTACCTGTATGCCAGTGAAACAGTTCTCTATGGAGGACTCATAAGGGAATCCCTGCAAATGACAAAAAGCTGAAACTCAAGATCTATTTCACAAACGTGAGCGTCTAATAATCATCAAGGTCAATTCTCTTCCTCAGAGTAATTAAGTCTGTGATTACCATGTGATTCAAGCTGCTCGTCTTGGTGGATTTAAACCAACAAAGACGGCTCTGTGGGCCCCTTATCATCCCCAGGAAGTATGTTTTCATTTCCACTGACTGAAAATAGAGAAACAAAACTAAACATTAGAACTTGTAAAGACGGGTGTTTGTGTGTTTGTATCTCAGCTGCTGCACTGTAGAATACCTTGAACTGGGAGATGGAGGCCTGTGCAGAGAGGAACTGAATATTACACCAAGCGCTGATCAGCTCACCAGCATCGAGCGGCTGTGAAAAGTAGAGCAGGAAGATCATGAGTGCTTCTGATCACAGCAGTTTCATACTAATATTCTGTCACTTAGAAATAAACAGAAAAACAGGTGAAGGGTCTTGAGGTTGTTCTGTGGGCAGCAGCTGGATGTTCGGCTCAACAAACTTAAAACACACAAACACAATTAGTCACTGCAGTTCATAACATTTTGTGATGCCACAATGAATAATCCCTTACCTGAATGCCAGTGAAACTCTCCTTATCACTGGTATAATAAGGGAATCCCTGTAAAAGACAATTAGATGAAACTCAAGATCTACAACCACATTTCACAAAAGTGCTCTTCTAAAAATCATGTCAGTTGAAAAATGTCCATTCTCTTCATCAGAGTAATAAAGACTGTGATTACCTCGCGAGTCAAGCAGTGTGTCTCTGCGCTTTCAAACCAGCAGAGCCGACTCTCTGGACCCCTCATCATTCCAATCATGTCTCTGCTTATGTCCACTGGCCAGAAATAGAGAAACAAAACTTAACATTAGATCTTGTAAAGAAGGATGTTTGTGTGTTTGTATCTCAGTTACAGCAGTGTAGAATACCTGGGAGAGGGAGGAGACTACAGACACACACTGAACATCACGGCAGGCACTGTCCGGCTCATCAGCATCGAGCGGCTGTGAAATGTAGAGCATGAAGATCATAAGTGCTTCTTATCATATCAGATTTATACTAACATTCTTTACAGTAAAAACAACCTTGTAAAATCCATTGATTGGCTTTAGGAAATAAATGAAGGATTTTCTTACCAGAATGACAGCTGAAGGTTCTTCGTGTGGTTCGGTGGGCAGCAGCTGCAGGATTGGCTCAATGACCTTAACACACACACACACAAACACACACACACAAACAAACACACACACACACACTTAGAAAAAAGTGGCCTGTAGGTTTTAAATGAAGTTAAAATATTACTATTTAACTGACACATACCTGGAGGACAGAGGGAGTATCTGCTGATTCCTCCAGCACATCCACAGGCTCTGCAATAGATTATTTTTCTGTGACTCAGAATTATGACTCTTCAATTACACAATATCAAACTTTCCTATTAATGCATAAAAGTTAATAAAGCAGTGAGTTTGATAATTAGTTAACTTGTGAAGAAACAGAAAAATTGTAGCAGTCAGATTGTGTAAATTCACTGTACATGTGACCTGATTAAACTCTCTAAAACCTCCTGCCCCTGTCCACCACCCAAATCTATAAAAAATATTATACTGTATAATTATTAAAACCTTTATACCCACTATGATATTGTGGAAATGAAACAATTAGTGAAGTTCTCTAGGTAGATACCATACACTGCTCAGCCATAACATTATGACCACCTGCCTAATATGCTGTTGGTCCCCTTTTTGCTGCCAAAACAGCCCTGACTATCAAGGCATGGACTCCACTAGATCCCTGAAGGTGTGCTGTGGTATCTGGCACCAAGATGTTAGCAGCAGATCCTTTAAGTCCTGGAAGTTGCGAGGTGGGGCCTCCATGGATTGGACTTGGTTGTCCAGCACATCCCACAGATGCTCGACTGGATTGAGATCTGGGGAATTTGGAAGCCAAGTCAACACCTCATTCTCATTGTTGTGGTCATCAAACCATTCCTGATCCATTTTTGCTTTGGGGCACGGTGCATCATCCTGCTGAAAGAGGCCACAGACATCAGGAAATACCGTTACCATGAAAGGGTGTAGATGGCCTGCAACAATGCTTAGGTAGGTGGTTCATGTCAAAGCAACATCCATATGGATGGCAGGACCAAAAGGTTTCCCAGCAAAACATTGCCCAAAGCATGACACTGCCTCCGCCAGCTTGCCCTCTTCCCATAGTGCATCCTGGTGCCATGTGCACACACACCCGTCCATCCACGCCATGTTAAAGAAAACTTGATTTATCAGACCAGGTCACCTTCTTCCATTGCTTCGTGGTCCAGTTCTGATGCTCACGTGCCCATTGTTGGTGCTTTCAGTGGTGCACAGGGGTCAACATGGGCGCCCTGACTATGCAGTCCCATAAGTAACAAACCGTGATTTACTGTGTATTCGGACACCTTCACCTATCAGAACCAGCATTAAATTCTTCAGCAATTTGGGCAACAGTAGCTCGTCTTGTGGATCGGACCACATGGGCCAGCCTTCACTCTCCACGTGCATCAGTGAGCCTTGGCCGCCCATGACCCTGTCACCGGTTCACCACCGTTCCTGCTTTGGACCACGTTTGATAGATACTGACCACTGCAGACCGGGAACATCCCACAAGAGCTGCAGTTTTGGAGATGCTCTGATCCAGTCGTGCAGCCATCACCATTTGTCAAACTCGCTCAAATCCTTACACTTTCCCATTTTTCCTGCTTTTAACACATCAACTATGAGGACAAAATGTTCACCTGCTGTCTAATATATCCCACACACTAACAGGTGCCATGATGAGGAGATCATCAGTCTTATTCACTTCACCTGTCGGTGGTCATAATGTTATGGCTGATCGGTGTACATCTGTAACCATGCCCTTTAGCGCGAGAGCTGATTAATCAGTAGTCTAAGTATGATTTAGTATAAAACCAGTAGTCAAGGTTGTTAAAAGTGACTTTTTAATGGGGATGAGTATTATATTGTGGAAATAAATGAAATTCTCGTTGGTCAAGCTCATCAACTCGTTCAGGATTTTAGTGTGTAATGTAAAACAACAGCCAAGTTCACTAGCAGCTTAACTAACATTAGGCTAAACATTATATTTATATTATATTTACCGATAAAATGTGTACAAATTACAACAAATAGACATGTAGATATAATTAGTCCAACTATTACAGTGTAATTTAAAACGGTAAAAATCGGCTAAAGTCCGCTAGCGCGCTAGCTAGCGGATCACAAGGCTAATCATGATTTAGTGTAAAACCAGTAGTCAGGGTTGTTAAAAGTGACCTACTAACAGGGTCAATATTTCATTGCGGAAATAAAATAAATTCTTGACCAAGCTTAAGGATTTTATTGTGTCATTTAAACCAGTAGCCGAGTTCGCTAGCACGATAATTAGCATGATGCTAACTGTGTAAATGAAATGATTAGCGAAGTTCTCTAGGTAGATAACATACATCTGTAACTAAGTCCTTTAGACCTGACTAAATCACTAGTCTAGTCATGATTTAGTGTAAAACCAGTACTCAGGGGTGTGAAAAGTCACCTTTTAAATGGGTAAATATTATATTATGGAAATAAACTAAATTCTCGTTACCCGAGCTCATCAACTCGGTTCAGGATTTTAGTGTGTAATTTAAAGCAGCAGCATGTTCACTAACAGGTGAACTATTATTAGGAGAAATATCATATTCACATTAATATAACCAATAAAGTGTTAAATAATTACAACAAATATACAAGTTCTCTCGGTAGATATGATTAGTCCAAATATTACACTGTCATTGAAATCACTAAAAATCGGCTAAAGTCCGTTAGCGCGCTAGCTGCTGAATCACAAAGCTAAGCACGATTTATTTTATTAAAACCAGGAGAAGGGGTTGTTAAGAATGGACTTCTAATGGGGTAAATATTTCATTGTGGAAATAAAATAAATTCTTAAACCGAGCTTAATGATTTTATTGTGTAGTTTAAACCAGTAGCCAGGTTCGCTAGCACGGTAACTAGCATTAGGCTAATTCACGGCAAGATGAGGTGTCTTGTGTGCTACATAACATTAGACTGTAACACTGTCACTTTAACATGATTTATTGTAGAAACAGTGTGGCATTAAAGGATAAAGATCATCCTACCTTGAGGACACTGAGTGTGTTCAGCAGGAGCAAATTATAAAATGTAAAATATATAATTTGTAAATGCATTTTTTACGGACTTCACTTCCTGGTTTCCGTACAGTTCGGTTTTTCTCGGAGGTTTTCGGTAGATGCCGTAAACAGGAGTTTTTTTTTTTTTTTAAGGTCGTATCGTCTTTAAACTGGTCCTACAGCTTGAATTCTAACTGTACAGCTACATGCTGCCTTAAACTTCAGCTATGCTTCACTCCCTGGGCTTCCCGGACATTTCAGCTTATTATTATGATTATTATTATTATTTATTCATTATTGAATTTTGTTACTAGTTAGTGCTGGTTTATACTAGTTAGTGCTGGTTTATACTAGTTAGTGCTGGTTTATACTGGTTTATACTAGTTAGTGCTGGTTTATACTAGTTAGTGCTGGTTTATACTAGTTAGTGCTGTTTTATACTAGTTAGTGTTGGTTTATACTGGTTCTGAAGGTCGCAAGATTTGGATTATCTTTTGGCATTTTTGCTACACCCCTGTTTCGGATTTCTCTGTACTCCACTACTGGATTTGACTCCTACACCGACTCTACAGCGCAGCGATGATGAACTTCGGGGGAGGAGCCGAGCCTCAGCACCCGGATGTGGATCCCGAGCCCGGATGGAGCGGACTGTACGACCCCTGGAACGGTGAGTTACTGAGTTTCCTCTTTTTCACTTAAGTATAAAGTCTTTTAAACACCGCGTTATTACAAAAAACCGCTATCAGGAATATCGTTTTATATGATTAGATGGTTTTGAGAAATTCTGTTCGGCTAATCTTTATTCGGCTAATCGCTTTACGTACCCGATCAGTATGCTAAAGCTAGCGGACAAAATGGCAGACTCCAGTGAAACGAGCAGGGAAGAAGAAAACAGTGTTGATGTTTTCAGATATGTTAACATCAGCTTTTCATAAAAGTCCCAATGTTTACTTAACGTTTGTTAAAGTTTACTAAGTCAAGCCGAGGAGTATTAGCAAAGATTAGCTAGACGGCTAGTTAGCATGTAGCTAAGTAATTGTTTTTCAGTGTTTATGGTTTTTTTTTTGATGGAGTGAATAGAATAAGTTAAAATACTTACAATAACATGAAGTAACTTATTATTTTAAGGATTTTTCATTGTCCGTGTTTGTCGAGTTGTTAAAGCGGAGAGAGAAAGGGGCTGTGAGGAAAGGCAGCTAGCTGAACAAAACCAATCGGTACAAATAAATGGAGCTAGTGTGGCAATGTAGAGTGCAGCTTAGGCAAAAATATCAAGCTGTTTGTTTCAATTCTGTTCAGCAAGGTTTTGTTTCTAGCTGTCGTGAATAAAATAGTTAGGAGTAGTGTAATTTACGATAAAGGGCGAATTTTTGAGAGGAGACACAATTGGACTCAAAGGGGATGTGAACCACTGGAGTAAGAAAGTGCTAAAGTAATAGACTGTAATAGAAATGTATTTTAATCTGCATTTTTTGGGGGAAGATATTTTTAAGCATTGAAATAAGTGCACAGTGTGACTAACAGTGAAGCCGTGATACTGGAAGAGCCCTGTATAACACCTATAAATGCAGCTAAAATGTAAATACTGAGTTTTTAATGCAGTGTTATAGGAAGATTACAGTAATATAACTTGTGTAAATACTTCTTGTTTTGATAGTGAGGCTTTCCTGCTGTATAAAACATACACAGTGCTATTAAAATAAAACCCCATCCCCTTTGAGGAGGCCACCACCTTCAGGGAGTCCACAGCCTTCAACAGTTCCTTTGCCCCAGCCTTATTTCAATATCGACATCCACAACATTGTGGCTGGTATGTACTATGCTCCTGCCACAATGATAACTCCTGTCCCACGCCAGGGCATAAGGAGGAGGTGGGACGAAGAGGATGGCAATCAAGAAGCCCCTCTGAGTAGACGGCAGCGTGTGGATCCTGATGGGGAGGTGGAGTTCATCAGGATGCCTGGACTTGAGGATTTAGAGAGTTTAATCAGTCACATGTACAGTGAATTTACACAAGCTACTAATGCTACAATTAGTCTGTTTCTTCACAAATTAACTAGCTAACTAACTCACAGGTTTATTAACTTTTAAGCATTAGAAAGAAAGGAGAGAAAAATTTACAAGGTCTCTCTCTCTCTCTCTCTCTCTCTCTCTCTCTCTCTCTCTCTACTACCTTATAAATTTGGCCATTTTAATGTTTTACATTTAACAGAAAATATTAGTTGTAATTAAACTTACATGAAACTAATTTATTGGAGAAGCTGTGGATTTGCTGGGAGAATCGTCAGATACTCCCTCAGTCCTCCAGGTATGTGTCAGTAAAATATTTTAACTACATTTGAAACGTGTAGGCTGCTTTTGTCTAAGTGTGTGTGTGTGTGTGTGTGTGTGTGTGTGTGTGTGTGTGTGTCTGTGTGTGTCTGTGTGTGTCTGTGTGTGTCTGTGTGTGTGTGTGTGTCTTAAGGTTGTTGAGCCAATCCTGCTGCAGCTAACCACAGAAACTCACTCCACATCTTCAGCTGTTGTTCTGGTAACCAAACCTGTCATTTATTTACTAAATCTGATCTCTGGATTTTCCAAGTGACAGAATGTTTGAAAGTGTTAGTGTGAAACTGCTATGATAAAAAACACTGATGATCCTCATCTTCTACTTTTCACAGCCCCTCAGTGCTGGTGAGCTGAACAGCACCTGCTGTAATGTTGAGTACAACACTGCAGACTCCTCCAACTCCCAGTCTGGGGTATTGTACAGTGCTGCAGCTGAGATACAAACACACACACATCCTTCTTTACAAGTTCTAATGTTTAGTTTGGTTTCTTTATTTCTAGCAAGTGGACCTTAGGAGAGACATCCTCAGGTTGTTAAGGGGTCCAGAGAGTCAGCTCTGCTGGCTTGAAACTGCACACTGCTGGACTCTCGAGGTAATCACGCTATTTATTACTCTCATGAAGAGATTCCACTTTAACGATTATTAAAAGAGAACTTAAATGAAATGCGGTTGTAGATCTTGAGTTTCATCTAATTGTCGTTTGCAGGGATTCCCTTTTCATAACAACTGTGAGGACAGTTGTGTTAATTGCAGTTATTAATTGTGTTTGTGTGTTTTAAGGTCGTTGAGCCAAACCTACAGCTGTTGCCAAACGAACATGTCCAGGAATCTTCACCCGTCCTTCTGGTACTAAAGCTGATCACTGTATTTCACAGGGTTGTTTTGACTGTAAAGAAAGTGAGAGAATGTTACTTGTGTTATTATAAAATGAGTGTGTTCAGCAGGAGCAAATTATAAAATATAAAATATATAATTTGTAAATGCATTTTTTACGGACTTCACTTCCTGGTTTCCGTACAGTTTGGTTTTTCTCGGAGGTTTTCGATAGATGCCGTAAACAGGAGTTTTTTTTTTTTTAAGGTCGTATCGTCATTAAATTGGTCCTACAGCTTGAATTCTAACTGTACAGCTACATGCTGCCTTAAACTTCAGCAACTTCCTGTCTGGGGTATTGTACAGTGCTGCAGCTGAGATACAAACACACACACATCCTTCTTCACAAGTTCTAATGTTTAGTTTGGTTTCTCTATTTCTAGGCAGTGGACGTTAAGGGATACTTCCTCGGGATGATAAGGGGTCCTGAGAGTGGTTTTTGCTGGTTTAAAACCACCAAGACGCGCTACTTCGACCAGCTGGTAATCACCATCTTTGTTACTCTGATGAAGAGAATTGATATTAATGATTATTAGATGAACACTTTTGAGAAGTAGATCTTGAGTTTCAGCTAATTGTCATTTGCAGGGATTCCCTTATCAGACCACCATCGAGGACCATTTCACTGCCATACAGGTGAGGGATTATCTGTTGTGGCGTCACAAAACTTTTGTTAGTTGCAGTGACTAATTGTGTTCACTTCAAATTGTTCTCTTAAGGCTGAATATGGGAAGGTTACAGAGCTCCTTTCCTGTAACCGGGTGGAAACCATCATGGAGCCACTTGAGGATTATGTGGTAAATTTATTGCAATGTCATGAAGTCTTTATTGTAGATAGTAACTCTTGGAATTTTGTACACATATGGGTCTGCAGTGTTTTTATATATTTTTTTAATTTAACAGCAAACCTTTAAAAAGGTGTCCTGCACGTTCCTGCATGTGGCTAAAGATGGTCAGGTGAACACCTCCACCTGGGAGCAGGAGCAGGTTGACTCTCCCCACAGTGATTCAGAGGAACAGTACGACTCTGAGGTAATTCTGTGTTTCAGACCTGATGTGTATCTACAGATGCTGCTATTCCCCTGAATGGGAGGCTGTAACATTTACTGTGTGAGTTTTAATGATTTATTGCTAATGTGTCTTGCAGGAGAGTGAGGAGAGCCTTAGCCAAGAGGAGATGGAGGTGCCCTTTACTTGGTACGCTTCTCTTCACAGTTTAATGGTATAAAGGTGTAATGTATGTTTAATACACTAAGCATGTAAATCTTTTGTTTCTTAGGGACCATCTTACAGAGAGAGGGGTAACTGATATCGGCCTGAAGCTGCATGCTCTCCGTGAGGCGTTCGCTGTGAGTAAAACCTTTGTTTAGCTGCTGTTTTTGCTCAGGGGAAGTTCACTCTGCTTTAGCTTATATTATGTGCTGTCTTGTATTCAGGGTTTAAAATGAGTTTCCACGTTAAAAAAACTGAAGCCAAAGTGATTATTTTGTTTGTTTGCTTTAACAGGATGCAGGTCGTGTACAGCTGGCCTACGAGGCTCTGATTCGTTTCCTGAAGACTCCTTCTTATCAGGACTCGATTGCAGCAGAGCTCTCCGGGTCCTATGTAAGCTTATAAATGCTTGTGTAACATGACAAATGTTTAAATCTAAAAGATTTTGATGTGACAGAAAACAGGACTCCATTATGTAAAGCTAATTTCTTCTTGTAACTTTTCTCTTCTGTGCAGGTCTACCACTACAACTTCGTGGACATCTTTTTCGAGCTGCTTCTATTCGGCTATTTTACAAACAGCTCAATACCTGAGACAGTAAGAGTCTTATCAGGAGATTTAAAAGCCATGCTTGAATGTAGTTTCAGAACATGGTTTATTTCATCTCATTTTATTTTTCCATGTTGTTAACCCTGATATGACATGATATTAATGGAGCTTGTCGTCTTTCTTTCCTAAAGCTTAAGGGAGGATTCTTGGAGCGCCTGTTTGCGCTCATCAGCATGTGGGAGGTAGACGTGTGGAAGCCTGCAGCAAGGACCTACTTTAAAGTGCTTATTGTAAGTGTCTAATATCTTCTGATGCTGTGATCCACAAATTCTCAGTATTGTATCCTAAACTCAGTGACACTATGTTGGATTGTGACAGTGATGATGTAATTTGTCTATAGGATCAGCTTACAGATCTCGCTGAAGTGCTGTTTACTCAGCCCCCGGAGTTCTACCAAGACCCAGCAGCCTTAGCCAGCAAACTGAGACCTTTCCTCAGACAGCGTGTCCAGAAGATGATGGACATTTTGTGGAAACTTATCATCCCTTATCAATGTATCCCTCTATCCTTGTCTATATAGATAACTGCTAATAGTAATTAGTATAAATAGTAGCTGCAAATAATATTGTTGTAAATAAACTTATAGTTGTATAGTGTTTATATAGTTTACTTTAATAAATGTTTTCATTTGCTCCTATTACCGTCTCATTCTGATTATTTTTAGTCATCAGTATGTCTATATAATTTTCCTTTAAAAAGCAACACAACACTAAATGAACTTTTCACTCATATACAAATCCTTTTTAAAGAACTTCAGAAACTTTGTAAGGTTTACTAAAATGTGAAAATTGACAAATAACATCCAACAAAATTCAGATATTTATAGTCTTGGAAAGTTTGTTTCCAAAATGTAGAAAAAATCTGTAACATTTGGGGAATTGCACATTTACATTTAAGCATCCAGAGCACAGTTGTGTATTAAAAAGTCTGAAATCTTGAGATAAAAATCTGAAAATCTAAATTGTAGAGGACTAAAAATGTGGATTTACAGTTTACACCAAATCACACCACTGTAGCACATCATTTATAATGCAGTTACTCTGAACTCTCAAGGTTACTCTTTAAGAAGAAATAGTTTATAATATCAGTAGTCTTTAAGGTGTTTTCCAAAATGAATAAATAAATAAAAATCCTGTTCATGAAAATGAAGGTTGGTTAGATGTTTAAAATGGAAAGGAATGCTTATTGTCTTTCAGTCATTCCAAAACACTGTTAGTGAAACACTAGAGTGATTTAATTTGTGTGTTTTTAGTACTTTCTAGTTTCTTAACAAAAGTACATTAAAGTACAGTAAATAAAAAATAAATAAATAAAACTGAACTCTGTTTCTTTCTCCAGTTTGGGCTTCAAGCAGTTTTATTATTTAGAAGGGGATGCTCATGATTTACAGCCATGTCCACAATTTTCTCCATATCATGCATTTATTGCTAGTCCCCCTTTTTTTCTTAAGGTTTCAGATCAAGTGACTGACTTTTTCTCACAAGAATTTCTAAAGTTTTTAGTTTTGAAGTTTTTAGTTTGGAGGCATTTTTCCTGAACTTTAGTTGATGTTTCTATACTCCTCACAATTCATTTTGCTTCTGCAATCAGCAGTTCCATCATCAGGCTCATGTTTTACAGATATGATAGCATGCTTAGATCTTGCGCAGTTTCTTTCTGCCTCCACATTTTGATCCTGTTTTTGTGGGTAACTATTATTTTACATTTTGCATCTGAGAATGTGGACTTAAACTTTTTGTTTGTGTAGAAATGTAAAACTGTGGAATACAGAGGCAATTAAAGCACACATTATAGAGTTCACTGTGCCTTAACCCATAAGAACCCAGACCCCTTTCTCCTTCAAGGAAAATGATGGGGGACATAACACAGACTAAATAGATGCCAAATAACACATTTCTCAACTTTTTTTCAAAATACCACCCCCTACTGTCAGGGATCTGTAATGTTACATATATGTCACAATGGGCGTTAAGCAGCCGGACCCATTTCTCATGAAACCCCATGAAATTTGTTTATGCGGCAATAACCTAGGCCAAATGGAAACATTTGAAGCAATTTCTTTCCTCAGTGAAACTAAGACGCACATCACATTTCTCACAGAGGGTGGTGGTTGCATTGATTTTGCAGAATTTGCAACGACCACACTTCACAGGCCAGTGTGCAACCTGGTCCACATGAACATCATCTGGAACTCCAACATGAACTTTCTTGGGAGGTGGTGGTGGAGTTGGTGTTGAGTGATAGGCGGCCCCTTTGTGAATGCAGGAGAATAAGGCTAGTTGCAACCTCAGCCTGGAAGCTCCTTTGTTTCAGTGGCTTGTGGACACCAAGTAGTTTACAGTCACGGCGGGAGATCAGCCATGCATTGACATAGGCAAGCATTATGGTTTGTCAGAACAGGTAGAGGAACCACCTCCGTGACCTCATGTGGTACTTGTACCTTGCAATGCATGCATCTTAGAGGTCAACAAATGTTGTTGTGGGAACACAAAATCACATGACCTATCACATGACCCACCAGGATGTTCAGTAGGTGTCACTTTAGGACTTCATGAGTTAAAATCAAGGATAAAGCTATAAAAGGAACTTCCCAGGACATTTAAAGGGCTTGTGACACCTTTGTCACCGTGGGTTGTAAAGGGGAACATTCTGGATTATGGCATGAGATATACCAGACTGACCACTTTAAAAAAAAAAAAAATAAATAAATAAATAAATTAATTAATTAGTGTCAGATATAAAGAGTTAAACAGCATTAAAACAAGATGCAATGGTACATGAACCTGAATGACCTTATAAATCAGCTTTCATCCTCTGGAAAAAAATCATATCAATCTCTACATATCTGTTGACTCTTAAACTCTTCCAGTAATCAGTTCTGCTGTTTGTAACACCTCAGATTATGGACAGACTGAGATGGACAGACAGATACCATAAGCACAGACACAGCTCACACAGCTTATTTTATATATCATCATTTGCTCTTAAAAGACTTGTCTCATTTGTTTTAAACTGGATTTGAGTGGGCTTGCTGTTTTTATTTTTTTGCCATAAATATGAAATGACATGATTAGAAATATTACCTTTGTGTGCTATTTAAATAAAACTGCAATTTAAACAATTTAATCCAAGCTGCTGCTGCTGGACCCTTGTGCAAAGCCCTTTACCCCTTAACTGCTCAGCTGTGGAAATGTGAGTTGCTCTGGATAAGAGAGTCTGATAAATCTTGTAAATGTAGATGGTACTGTTTGTTTGTACGCTGATAAAAATATCCAGCCTGATCTAATTTAAACAATGAAGGTAACTTTTTGCATCAGATTATTATGTAGTTTAAGACTAGTCTTTGTATTTATTACTTAATTTTCTCTATGCAAGAAATACTTTTTGCTAGTAAAGTCTACTTCATTTAAGCATTTCCTTAGTCATTGTTTTGAGTTTTCTCTACTAAACTTTGAGAGTTTCAAAAGTGGATTTTTAATTGAAATATACACACCTGATCCTGGTAGTCAGCAGCAGGTAGGGCAATGATAGTTGGAAATTAACATTATAAACCAAAATAGAGCACAACCTGAGAAAGTGCAGTATAAAACCAACAACTGTCAAGAGCTAGCTCATTATAATCGTCTACCATCAATGGCATCTGTATAGCTTTTAGACATGCAAGATCACCTTGAGATCACATTTCTTGGAGGACATTTTTGGTCCACTTCCTCATGCTGGCAGTTGGACCTTACTTCTCACTGCACAACAAAATATTGCAAATACCAACATTACACATAAAAACATCTTGAACCACGTCTAACGTCCATGTTTCTAGCAAATTCGAGAAAGGAAAGCAGGTCAGAAAGGTCAGTCGGGACTAATCATAACATCTGAACTTTTATAACATGAAAGTAAGGTTAATAATATAACTTAGAGAACAAAATTTTCAGTTTTACTCAAATTAGGGTGATGCAAAAATGAGTACACCCCACTGAAAGTCTCTGGAGCAAAGCTAAATTTTAGACTACAAATGTCTAATATTTTTTGTTATATTTTTGTATATTTTTTGTTATATTTTTGTACCCTTAAATTGGGGTATTTTAGTATTTTTTGTTATATTCCTTCTTATTTTATTTATTACCTGTGCTTGTAGATACTGCTGGTGCCAGATACCACAGCATACTTCAAAGCTCTTGTAGACTCCAAGCTTTGAAAGGTCTGAGCTGTTTTTGTATCGATAGGGCCTTACACAGTATTAGGCAAGTGGTTTTAATGTTATGGCTGATCGGTGTACATCATATCATCTGAGACAGTTATTTGTCATCATGCCCAAACTTAGCAATACATTAAACACCACAAATTGGATGGCAAAATAGACACATCCAATATGCGACCCTATGTCAATGCTTGTATGCGTTATTCTAAGATGCCGTCCCTTATGCAGAATAACGTGTGAGGTCCTTTGTGACTTCTCATTTGCTTTGGGTACGATCAGTCTTGAAGTGAGTTGGCGCCATTCTCCAGTCCCTCATCTGGCCAAAAGTGTTACCTTTTGTTAAGGGAATGCAGCTGATGTCTTGCCCAAACTGGAGTATAAGAAAATAAATATAAAGTATATTAGAGCTTCCAGATACAGTGAAATGGCAATAAGTACACAAAGATTCTGCAAAAAATGTGAAAATTTACAATCTATATAATGTTTAATTTATATCTTATATCTATTATATCTTGTGTTTAATACTCAAAATGTGAATAACCTGCAGGATGCTGCGCTACTCCCAAAAGATGACTGGAAATTGTGGATAGTTTCCTGCAGTATCTGTCTTTCTCTTCCCTGAAATTCATATGATATTATAACAAAACCGTCTATAAACCTGGGACCAGATTAGACAACGCTGACTAGCAGTTTTTAAAAAACACACCTTTCCAGCATTAAGTTCAGAAATGGCTGCCAGAATCTGTTGTCTGGGCCCGTCTGTTTTAATCCCCAGCTCCTGCAGATCTCCATCAGTCAGAGTCAAAAAGGCCTCCATGTCTACCTGTAAATAAAACAATACAGGTAATTTACAGAGAGGAAAAAATCACATATGATTTGTGCACAATTTACTGAGTACAGCTCTAAGTCTCCTTTGACAAGACTCTACAGGCTACAGGTGTAACTGCCATCTTCATGTTGCTTCACTGAAGTCCTATGTGGTCTGGGATTTGGTTGGGCCATTTAAGGACATTTAGAAAGTTGTTCCAAAGCCACTCCAGGGTTGTCTTGGATATATTCATGTTGTCGTGCTGAAAGGTTAAACCTTGTCTTAAAATCTGAGGCTGTGTCCACTGTGGAGCAAGTTTTCTTTAAGAACCTCTCTGTTTTTCGGCTGCATTCACCCTTCCCTTAATTCTGACCCGTCTTTCCCCTCCTGCCACTGAGAAGTACTCCTGCCAACACCATGCTTCACAATAACAGTGGTATTGCCCAAATATTGAGCAGTGCTTATATTCAGCAGCAGTTTTCATTTAGCTATTCCAACATAAAGCTCTTACTGATGGAGAACTTCTGAGATGGCTGTACTTCCAGCAAGTTCTCCCTTTTCTGCAGAGGACTTCTAAAGCTGTTAAAGTTGTCAGTGGGCTTTTGTTTTCTCTCTGATCAAAGCCATTCTAACCTGGTTACTGAGTTTGGCTGGATATCCTGTTGATTCCAAACATTTTTCCACAATGATAGAACCCACTGTGCTCCTTGGAACATTCAACACCTTAGATATG
The DNA here is from genome assembly GCF_019097595.1 of Hemibagrus wyckioides. NCBI lineage: Eukaryota > Metazoa > Chordata > Actinopteri > Siluriformes > Bagridae > Hemibagrus > Hemibagrus wyckioides. The sequence goes on along the minus strand of NW_026690811.1, from coordinate 260,235 downwards.
GTTTATACCTTTACCCTGCTCTATGTCTTGACACAATTTGCTCAGGGTGGTCTATGTATTTTGTAGATAGATGTGTTCATTTCTGAATACCGTGTCTACGTTCATGGTCCACAACCATGTTGGCTTTTGTATGTTAGAGACTGGTAAACTGCAATAGTGTGAATGAGAGTACATTCCTACACACCATAAAGTCTGATCATCTTTATTTGCACTGACCTTCATCAGTGATGCTGCCACTGCTGGAGCCACCACTACTTTTAGAACATGGTTGGGAAGAAGCAGAAGACAGGGTTTCACCAATTAGAGGCTTAGGAGTTGGGGATGGCGGTGGAGTCAGGGTAGGGGATGTACTCTTAGATGTGGAGGAATTCCCAGACTGAGGTCTCTTTTTCAGATCAACCTTCTGTGGAGATTGTAGGCTAGTGTTAGGTTAGATTGATGGAAATGAACAATACTCATAAAACACACTGACTTGGTACAGTTAATATATAGTAGTTTCTATCAGAGATACACACTCGCTCACTTATTAAGACTATTTGTACAGTCCCCTCTGAAAATACTCAAATGTTTTTTTTATACTTTGAAGACAATTTGGCTTTAAGTTCCAAAAAAGTATATAAGGCTATAGACCAGAATTCTCACATTTCATTTCCAGATATTTACATCTAGATGTGTAAACAACAACCGTTAAAGTAAAGATAAATAAAAACCTACTAAAATAAAGGTTAAACAAAGTTATTAAAATAAAAAGGTAAATCCCACACTGAAAAAACATAGTCTCTTACCTGACGCAGTAATTCTTTTGTAATCCGCTACTGTACCACACTCCGCTTCTGTGCCACACTGTAATTATGCGAATACATTTGACTTGAATGACACGTCATTAGCGCGCACGATCCATCGATTGCCGTGGGCGGGCCATTGTTGCGATTAGCGGAGAACGATAAAATTGTGAGAGATTCGATTGGCTCGCTATGGGTGCGGCCATCATTGTCTGTCCATCTTTTCAGCCCAGGGATTGGGGAATAAAGATGTAACGGGCCGATGTGATTGGGCGAGAAAGATTTCCCAGGTGAGCTGTGATTGGCCGGCTGACCCAGACTATCGTTCTTCAAGTAGCACCACTGGCCCATGGGAGCCTACAAATAAATAAGTGATGACAAATCAGTTATGTAACGTTTTGCGCTGTGAATCGAAATGAACACAACACCAACATACTGCTGGCTGCAATCAGTGATCGTTTTTGGTTTCCCTTGAGGAAGCATTCCCGGCCGTTATTAACCGAGCGATTTGGTGAACTTCTTGCCAGCTCTGCAGGCAATCCAATAAAGTCACGTTCCCATACCGGGAGTCAAACCAGGAATCCTGACCGCTAGACCATATGGGAGAGCTCCCCAGGAGCGTTGAGATCGGTGTTTTACTCGACCACCAAGCAGTTTGATTTCCGGCGCGGTATCATCCAGAGCTTTGCATGGGACCCTTGCATTGCAGAGCACAAAATTGGCCAGCGCTGACATCCAGCTACTCGAGCTGTCACTCCAGCGGAAGATAAGCCGCTAGACAGAGGGTGGGCTGGTGTTCCTGGTGGAGAAAGCCAGCATACCTCCCAGTACAGGACTCTCCGCATTTCAGGGATTATGGGAGGTGTTACTCTGCCAGCAATTCGGCAGCTGGAGTTTGGGGCACACCTCTGGGCTCTTAAAAGGCAGCCGAGCCAGCCAGGAGTCGAACCTAGAATCTTCTGATTCGTAGTCAGACGCGTTATCCATTGCGCCACTGGCCCATGTGAGCGTTAAAGGGAGCGGGGTCATACCTGCTTATGCTTTTCAAGTGACAAACGGCCAGAGATCAAAAGCCATGCCTAGCGTTCACCGGTGATGTGGAAAAGCTAATACCATAACCGAACCGGGGTTGCTGGGGCCACAACGCAGAGTACTAACCACTATTCGATCACGGCACCCCACACACCTGGGCCGGCAGGTAAAAGGAGCTGCTACATGTTGTGATATGCGTTCTGGTGCCCCTCTGGCCTGGTGCAGTGGCTTTTGATTTAGACATGATTGGAATAGTTTGGAATCTTTTTTGACACTATATCGAGAGACGAACAGATTCATATGCAAATGATACCTTCTGTGCTTTTTAAATAAAAAAAAACAAACAAATAAATTAAAAAATCCTGCAACCCGGATACACTACATGATTAGTTCTATTGACACTGGGACTGACACTCACAGACACCGAGAGAGAAAATAAGCCAAAAGAGAGTTCTCCTCAGTTCATCAAGAAGCTTAAGAACGATTTAAGTTGAAGAGTTCACTGGTATTATAGCTTTGGTTATATACTGTTTTTGCGCAATGAATCGAAATGAACGCAACACCAACACGCCGCTGGCTGCAATCAGTGATCGTTTTGGGATTCCGAAAACGCAGCCGCTATACGTAGCGCTATGCTTTCTGGCGGCCCTCTGGCTTTTGATTTAGACATGATCGGAATGGCTGTAGTCTTTGTTAGCGCTATATCCCGAGACGATCTGATTCATGCCCAAATTATGATCACAGCACTCACAGCTGAAACCAAAGTGTTCTGCATTCTCAGTCACACACTGAGAGCTATAGCAAGGAGATAGAGTAAGCGTTAGACAAATCAAGTTAATCCAGAAATAAAATATCCAAACACTACTCCAATATCGCCTACAAATAAATAAGTGATGACAAATCAGTTAGTGTTTTTCTAACAGTTACCATGGTGTGCTCATGTCAGGCCTTTACACACTCTGGAGTCTCCTGCTGGGCTGGCCACAAGACATGTACTTTAAGAACCAATCAACACATAGAATGTACTCAAAACACTATAGTTGTTAATGTACTGTAGTACATTTAGTAAAGTAGTTAGAATTGTCACATAGGACTGGAAGTGGGTAAAACTGTAGCATTTAGGCTTAGCAACGCTGAGAGAGTTCACCTCGGTTCATCAAGAAGCTTAAGAACGATTTAAGTTGAAGAGGTCAATGGTACTGTGGCTTTGGTTATGTAACGTTTTGCGCAGTGAATCGAAATGAACGCAACACCAACATGCTGCTGGCTGCTATCAGTGATCGTTTTCGGATTCCGTTGAGGAAGCGTTCCCGGCCGTTATTAACTGAGCGATTTGGTGAACTCCTCGCCAGCTCTGCAGGCAATCCAATAAAGTCACGTTTAACGGTAACATTATTAGCTAGATGGCATATTCTTCTGCTATGGAAACAAATTCTCCCTCCATCTTTTGATGACTGGCAGTAAGATGTTATGAGCTTCATTCATTTGGATAAAATTAGGTACACAATAAAGGGCAATACTGGCATATTTTCTGAAACTTGGGGCCATTAATTTTTATTTTTTCTGATTATGTGAATTCTTCTTCTATAGTTGGTCAGTCTAATCATTAGGATGTCCTTATAATTGTGGCTTGATCAAGTATGTGCACTGTGTATACATAATTTATATTAATGTTTTGTTTGCTGATGTAAACGATTGTGATTATATTTAGTTAGTTAGTTAGTTAGTTAGTTAGTCTCTAAACTCAAATTCAGTTTCTTCTGTACATATTTGACATAGACTATTTTTTGGTTTGTATAACTGTATATATATAATCAGAAAAAGGACATTCTTTAAAAAAGAGAGATTTGATTTGAAACCTGAACTGCTATCAGGTCCATGCTGAACACCTTCTGACCAATCCAAATCAAGTATAAATTTTGATCTCAATACTGCACATAATTATCAAATAAAAGTCTATCAAGCTGTTATCCAAAAGTCTGAAATAATGTTTCTCTTAAGTGTTTTAATTCAAATCCATATTTTGGTGTGATTTATACACATGGGTTTGTCCATTCTGACTTTTGGACACTTTATTATGTCCATTTTATGATGAAACAGGAAAAGACTTTGAAAATCATCTGTCATTTTCTGATCATGTTAAATATCAACACAACTAGACTGAAATATACAGGTAAGATATGCAACTAATTGTAACATGAACAGAGCAAGATATAAACTGATATCTACTGGTTTCCTGTCAGGGTTGTGGACTGTTTTCTGGTCACTAGAGGCCCCCACTGCCTTTTTGTTGGTGTCCAGTCTCTGTCATTATGTCTAATAGGTGTCTCCTGTGCTTTGTTTAGGTTTGTGTATTTAAGTCACCCTTTTCCTCCACAAATACTTTGCTTAGTGTTTCCTGTACCTTGATTAAGTCTAGGTCAGCCGTGTGCTCTGGTTTATGGCCTTGTCCTTAAAAGACTTCGTGCATCTGGTATAGTTCTTTGTTTTGATTGATTGACAAGTGCTCTTTTGAATGCCTTATGGATTTATTTTGTGGACTAATTAGAATGACTTTTTGGAAGTATTGACTTTGTTTTTTGATTAGACTCCTGTGAACCTTTTGTATGCTTTTGGATTAACCTTGTGGATTTTGGGGATTTATTCTTTGGAACTACTGTCAAGTCTTTTGAGCTGACTTGTTGGATTTGTTTTGTGGATTATTTGACCTGCATTATTATCTAATTAAAGATAAGTAAACATTTCTCCAGAACTGTGATCTGGTTATCTGCATTTGTGTTCAGCCCCCTTTGATTGTGTTCAAGTTTTCTCACTAGTCTTGCCCTCACTCACCGCCATAACCCACTTTTTTATATAGATATATTCATTCATAGATCTAGTGAAGACCACACCTCTATGGGTCAGGGCTGCAGGGCTATTTTGGCAGCAAAAGGAGGACTAACAATATTAGGCAGGTGGTCATAATGTAATGGCTTAAAAGTTTATGCATGTATATACACTACTGTTCAAAAGTTTTAGAACACCCCAATTTTTCCAGTTTTTTATTGAAAATTATTCAGTTTAATGTCTCATTGCACTCTGAAATGAAAGCATAGTACAAATAAGCAATTGGAGTTAAAAAAGAAATCATGGAATCAATTTCTAGACCAAAATGTATTCTAAACTTTTGACTCATCGAAGTAGCCACCATTGGCAGATCTAACAGCTGAACACACTCGTGGCATTCTTTCTACAATAGAAATCAAATATTCTTCAGAAAGTTCTTCCCAGATCTGTTGCAGAAGTTTCCATAAATGTGTGGCACTTGGTTGCTTTGCTTTCACTCTTCTGTCCAGTTCATCCCAAACCATCTCCATGGGGTTTAAGTCTGGAGACTGTGCTGGCCACTCCATGTTTTCAAGCTTACCATCTTGTTCTTTTTTCCTGAGGTAGTTCTGGCATAGCTTGGACTTGTATTTTGGGTCATTATAGGATGAACCCCTGACCAACTAGGTGCATACCAGAGGGTATTGCATGGTGCTGCAGAATGCTGTGGTAGCCGTTTTGGTTCAGGGTGCCTCTCACTCTGTACAAGTCACCGACCCTGGATCCAGCAAAACAGCCCCAGACCATCACACTTCCTTGTAATTAGTACACATTTTATCGGTAAATATAATATAAATATAATGTTTATCCTAATGTTAGTTAAGCTGCTAGTGAACTTGGCTGTTATTTTACATTACACACTAAAATCCTGAACGAGTTGATGAGCTCGGGTAACGAGAATTTAGTTTATTTTGATATTGTGTAATTGAAGAGTCATAATTCTGAGTCACAGAAAAATAATCTATTGCAGAGCCTGTGGATGTGCTGGAGGAATCAGCAGATACTCCCTCTGTCCTCCAGGTATGTGTCAGTTAAATAGTAATATTTTAACTTCATTTAAAACCTACAGGCCACTTTTTTCTAAGTGTGTGTGTGTGTGTGTGTGTGTGTGTGTGTTTGTGTTTGTGTGTGTGTGTGTGTGTGTGTTTGTGTGTGTGTGTGTGTGTGTGTGTGTTAAGGTCATTGAGCCAATCCTGCAGCTGCTGCCCACCGAACCACACGAAGAACCTTCAGCTGTCATTCTGGTAAGAAAATCCTTCATTTATTTTCTAAAGCCAATCAATGGATTTTACAAGGTTGTTTTTACTGTAAAGAATGTTAGTATAAATCTGATATGATAAGAAGCACTTATGATCTTCATGCTCTACATTTCACAGCCGCTCGATGCTGATGAGCCGGACAGTGCCTGCCGTGATGTTCAGTGTGTGTCTGTAGTCTCCTCCCTCTCCCAGGTATTCTACACTGCTGTAACTGAGATACAAACACACAAACATCCTTCTTTACAAGATCTAATGTGAAGTTTTGTTTCTCTATTTCTGGCCAGTGGACATAAGCAGAGACATCATTGGAATGATGAGGGGTCCAGAGAGTCGGCTCTGCTGGTTTGAAAGCGCAGAGACACACTGCTTGACTCGCGAGGTAATCACAGTCTTTATTACTCTGATGAAGAGAATGGACATTTTTCAACTGACATGATTTTTAGAAGAGCACTTTTGTGAAATGTGGTTGTAGATCTTGAGTTTCATCTAATTGTCTTTTACAGGGATTCCCTTATTATACCAGTGATAAGGAGAGTTTCACTGGCATTCAGGTAAGGGATTATTCATTGTGGCATCACAAAATGTTATGAACTGCAGTGACTAATTGTGTTTGTGTGTTTTAAGTTTGTTGAGCCGAACATCCAGCTGCTGCCCACAGAACAACCTCAAGACCCTTCACCTGTTTTTCTGGTAACCAAAGCTTTCATTTATTTCCTAAAGCTGATCACTGGATTTTACAAGGTTGTTTTTACTGTGAGTGACAGAATATTAGTATGAAACTGCTGTGATCAGAAGCACTCATGATCTTCCTGCTCTACTTTTCACAGCCGCTCGATGCTGGTGAGCTGATCAGCGCTTGGTGTAATATTCAGTTCCTCTCTGCACAGGCCTCCATCTCCCAGTTCAAGGTATTCTACAGTGCAGCAGCTGAGATACAAACACACAAACACCCGTCTTTACAAGTTCTAATGTTTAGTTTTGTTTCTCTATTTTCAGTCAGTGGAAATGAAAACATACTTCCTGGGGATGATAAGGGGCCCACAGAGCCGTCTTTGTTGGTTTAAATCCACCAAGACGAGCAGCTTGAATCACATGGTAATCACAGACTTAATTACTCTGAGGAAGAGAATTGACCTTGATGATTATTAGACGCTCACGTTTGTGAAATAGATCTTGAGTTTCAGCTTTTTGTCATTTGCAGGGATTCCCTTATGAGTCCTCCATAGAGAACTGTTTCACTGGCATACAGGTAAGGGATTATTCGTTGTGGCATCACAAAACTTTTGTTAATTGCAGTGACTAATTGTGTTCACTTTAATTTGTTCTGTTAAGGCTGTATCTGGGAGGGTTACAGAGTTCATCTCCTGTAACCGAATGGAGACATCATTCGTCGTGCCACATTATTTTGTGGTAAATTTATTGCACTGTCATGAAGTGTATCTTGTAGTTAGTAACTTTTAGAATTTTGTCAGTTGTGCTTTTATTTGTCTTCAGTGTGGATATTTTTTTTATTCAACAGCAAACCATTACAACGGTAACCTGCACTTTGCTGTATGTGGCTGAAGATGGACAGATGTTCACCTCCACTTGGGACTATGATCACAACGACTGTGAGGTAATTCAGACTTTCAGACCTGATGTGTATCTACATATGCTGCTATTCCCCTGATTCGGATACTGTAAAATTTACTGTGTGAGTTTTAATGATTTAATGATTTGGCTTGCAGGAGAGTGAGGAGCGCCTTAACCCAGAGGAGTTGGAGGTGCCCTTTATTTGGTACGATCCTCTTCACTCTTTAATGATGTAACAGTGTATTGTATGTTTAATATACACTAAACATTTACATCTCTTGTTTCTTAGCTGCCATCTTTCAGACAGAGGGGTGACTGAAATCGGCCTGAAGGTGCCCGCGCTTCGTGAGGCGTTTGCTGTGAGTAAAACCTTTATTCAGCTGCTGTTACTGCGCAGGTAAAGTCCACTCTGCTTTAACTTTTATATTGTGTGCTGTCTTATATTCAGACTCTGCTTGCCAGCATCCACAACCAGAACTTCTTGTTCATGGCTGGAAAGAAGATCGTCATGCGACTGGCAGCAGCTAACAACCAGGTGACTTCAGAATGATGAAAGACTGTATCATTTTTGTGATGGAAATAATTTCAGTTTCTCAGCCATAGCCAAAGTGAGTTACAGAGATTTTTTCGTTTGCTTTAACAGGATGCAGTTGGTGTGCAGTTGGCCTACGAGGCCCTGATTCGATTCCTGAGGACGCCTTCCAATCAGGAATCGATTAAAGCAGAGCTCAGCTCCTGTGTAAGCTAATAAACGCCTGTGTGAAATGACAGATGTTTAAAGATAAGAGATTTTGCTAATATAGAAAACAGGACTCCAATATGTAAAGCTAATTTATTTTTGTACCTTTCTACTCTGTGCAGGACCACCACTACAACTTCCTGGATGTTTTTTTGAGCTGATTTTCTTCAGCTACTTTATAAATGGCTCAAAACCTCAGCCAGTAAGTGTCTTATCAGGAGATTTCTAAGCAATGTTTGAGTTTCAGAACATGGTCTATTTGATCTGGTTTTCTTTTTCCATATTTTTTAAACCTGATAAGACATGGCATTAATGAAGCTTGTCTTTCTTTCCAAAAGTTTAAGGGAGGTTTCTTGGAGCGCCTGCTTGCGCTCTTCAGCATGTGGGACGTGGACGTGTGGGAGCCTGCAGCAGAGCTGTACTTCACAGTGCTTATTGTAAGTGTTGAATATCTTCTGATGCCACGATCCACAAATTCTCAGGATTGTATCTTAAACTCAGTGACACTATGTTGGATGTGTGTGGAATTTGTCAATAGGATTACCTTACAGAGCTTGCTGAAGTACTCTTCACTCAGCCTCTGGAGCTCTACAGTGACCCAGCAGCCTTAGCCACCACAGTTCAGCGACTCCTCAAGCTGCACGTCCAGCTGATGATGGACATTTTGGAGGAGCTCTGAGCAATGTCTTTCCCCTTACCCACTTCATCTTTTCTTCCTCTGTTTCATTTCATCTTCTTTTCTCTCACTTCTTTTTCCTACCTTGCTCAGGCTCCACACGTAAGTATGAAATCATTTTATTTCTATTTTTGATCAACTTAATATTTAAAAAATCTCTTTTCTTTCCTACAGGTTTGTACAGTGAACCCCAGGACCTGAAGAAGGGCTTAACCTTAGCATTTAAGATCCCTCGTCCCTTAATAATCATCCCTTATTAATCTATCCCTCTGTTCCTATCCCACTCCCCCTATTCCCATCAATAGCCTATATATTGTAAATACATATATAGAATTGTTTAGAAATAAACTTATTTGTATACTTCTTATAGACTTTGCTTAAATAAATGTTTATATTTGTTCCTATTGCGGTCTCATTCTGATTATTTTTAGCCATCAGTATATGTATAAAAGTTTCCTTTAAACGCAACACAAACTGAATTTTTCACTCATATACAGATCATTTTTACAGAATTTCACAACCTTTAAATGGTTTACTAAAATGTGCAAAATAACAAATATATTATATATTTGTTATTATATTATATTCAGTTTTGGGGAAAGTTACTTTTAAAAGTCATGCGTTACAATATTGTGTTACTCCCTAAAAAAGTACCAAATTGCATTACTTAGTTATTTTTTATAAAAAGTAATGCGTTACGTTACTTTTGCGATACTTTTTCTTAAATTTGACCAGTAGACTCGTTCTCTTTTCATTTTATACACATAGAAACCTATATGTGTTACATTACAAAGTAAACTCACAGTCCAAGTTAATAAAGACATTAAAGAGTGCAATATAGTCTTCCTAAAGTCATTCTAAAATTAGATCAATCTGCAAATGTTTTCTTCAGGTCTGCCTCCATTTCTATATATGCCTTGTCCAAAAAGCTTGTAAAGGTTTTGTGATCGGAGAGCACGGCCCCTGTCCATTTCCCTGATTTTGCTGATGATATTACAAAATGTCGGCGCCTTCACAGTGAAGAGTGGCTGCATCTCCTCAACAATAAATGCAGCAACCAATTTATTGAGTTCAGTCAAACTAATTGTTTTACCTGGTGGTGAACTGAAATCTAGCTTTTGTTGTTCAGCAGTAGGCGGGGTATATTAATACTGACATACATGGTTTGTTTATGTAAACTAATGTTAAATAATATCATTTAAGGGGACCATAATGTAAAGCATTATTGATTGAGACATTTCCCATATGAGTAACATAGTTATTCTACCATAATTTAAATCATATCTAAGGCTGGGTTTGATTAGGAGTGGGATTATTAGATAGATGAATTCAGACCCTCGCTGTGAAACATCACCCCCTGGACACAGGTGGACACAGAGTCCCTCATTTATTCCAAGTGTAGGGTGGCTTGAGTTCAGACACCATTAGTCAGGTGTGACAGCATTAATCATACTGCAGAATTCCTCTTCACTAAACAGCTTACGAGACAGATACCCCCTGCTGAAGAAATCTGTTTGCTTCACTTTTGTTCAGTCACACAGGACAGCTGTTCTAACTGTTAGATAAGCTTTATTAACTCCACTGATCAAAATGTTTGCTTCCAGTTCCCTTTTAGACCATTTTTCCATTTTCAGACAGATCACATTTATCTATGACAAGAAGCAAGATATGCCACAAATGATCTAAAACCACACCATCAGACTGAGCTTTGTCCAGCAACTTCCATGTACATTAGTGTCTTAAAAATCAATTTCAGCCACAGCAGTATGTCAGAGCTTGAGATGCATTTCCTCAAAACACCTGGAATCAGTTATAAATGTTGCCTGCACAGACAAAACAAGGACATTTTAAGACACATTGAGGCCATTTCTGTCATAAATGAACACACTTAAATTAATACACTAGCCTTCAAAATAAGGAATGTACAAAACAGAAAAGAAATATATAAAAGCTGGACACTTTATAGCCTTGCTAAGGCCATAATAAAATATATAGTGGGGTCCAAATGTCTGAGACCACTAATAAAAATGCTTCTTTTTGGCATTTTTTTCTAATTTAATACATCAGTTTGTTTTACAGATTATATTATTTGACAACAACTTTCTTTCTTTCTGCAAATCTTTGAAATTTATGCAAGATGCCTTTCTGAGCTTCTAGCATTTAGCATGTTGCCTTTTTTGCTTTAAATGAGTGTGTGCATTTGAGCTGCATGGACACCACAAGTTTATGTAAAACCTTACAAGCCATTTTAGATCAAATGCATCAGTGTGTCACTTGAACACATGCTTCAGTAAAAAAGATCAGACATGAGGAAAATCTGACCTTTAAATAGACACCTAGAAAGAGTACAGAATCTTATATGAACTATTGTTTACTTTCTATATTTTAAATAGGAAAAAATGCAGTTGAAGAAAAATCCCGGATTATTAATGTGGTCACAGAAATTTGGACTTTTTTTCAGTGGACATAACCAATACATTTATCACATTACAATTATTTATGTGAGTAATAAACCATATAAACATACTGTGATAACACTTTACATTAAGGCTCTGTTAACTTACTTTATTTACTGCATTAGTTAACATTAAAGAAATGCTTATATGAAAGCTGATACCTTCTTTATAACAGATCACCTTAGACCCTGAATCTCTTCTTGGAGCTGGATTTGATTTGTATTGTGAAATGTGAACTGACAGAAACTTCTTAACAATTACTGGTATACTTATGAAGAACAATTTACTTTAAAATAAATAACAGAACTGTAGGATGGGAATAATGAGGATTTAAGTGTTTTAAACCTAAGTGCCAGAATCTCTTCACAGAGCTTTAACTATGCGGTATTTCAAGATAATCACAGCCACATACAGTGTGATGAGATGAAATAATAATTCTCTTGGACTCAAGGTCTAAGACACATGTATGACATTCACAATGCTGACGAGACTAAGCATGCAGGGAGGGGCTATGGGTAACAGTGGGGGTAAGTACACACATGGGTAGAGTGTAAGTATAAGAGTATAGGGTATAAATACTGAAATCACAAAAAAGTACATTCAAAATGAAAATTATACATTATAGAAAACACAGGGTCCAAAGCTTTAAAGTGCAGTAATGCTTCTAAAAGTAACCTGAGATGAATGAAATTTAAAGTGACACAGTGTGTAGTAAGGTGTTAAGTCAGTAGCCTGTGTTATTCCTGCTGCCACCTCTGTATGATGGCCTTCTGCCTCTTTAAACAGCTGAGCACACAGACCGTCAGCCAAATATGGCAATTCTGTAAACTTTTACATTCATCCTGAAGGAAATTTCAGAGTGCTTTAAGTGAAGGAAAGTGCAGGGACAGGCCTTGTTTTCTTTCCACATCCTCCAGCTGAAATTAATCACCAGACCTAACTTATAAACACTGATTCAGATGTCTGAAACTGGTGTTTAAAAAAGAAAAGAAAAGAAAAGCTATTTATTATATCAAGAAGTACAAGTATAAAAACAAATTTCATTCAAGTCATTTAATTCATTTATTATTTTTATTTCATTAAGTGGTTACAGGCTGGTCTTCTTGTGAAAGTATATAAAGAGACTTAATGCATTACTTCTATACTCTGTGGTACCTGATAGTAAGTCTCCTGTATTAGGTCAATTCTCAATCTCACCACAGGATGGCAGTATCGGATACAGCTTATATAAAACAAGGCGAAACCTAGAACTACCTCATCATCATTAGATTACATATCCAACAGTGAGATTGATTTGTTGTGAGAAAGCCTAGTGCGTAAATTGATTGAAATAATAAGTTGCTGAATTTTCTCAGGAACAGTCATCTAGTTCAATTCAGTGAATGTCAGATGATGTTTGTGTGTTGCCAGGTGTGTGGTTTTTAGACCAAACAATTATTTCAGGTCTTGTGTGTGGCACATGTTCCATAATACTTCGTGCCAAGTAAGAATGTCACTTTTGAGAAGTTTTTCTCTGCTGACCAGACACAAGGAGTGAGTTTTGACCAGTACCTTGCGGAACTGCACACACTAAGTAAGACTTGTGAATTTGGAGATTTTAGAGACTCAATGGTGAGGGACAAAATAGTCTGTGGGATTCCTGATAATGGTCTCAGGGAAAGACTGTTATGTGAAGCAGCTCTGACACTGGAGAAAGCAGTCAATATGTGTAGACCTAAAGTTAACTACAGCTAGTAGTTAGTGTAAGTGACCTTTCATCTGAGGGTTTCATCAGTTTTCAAGATTCTAACACAGAAGCAGTCACCCACACGTTACACAGCATACAGATCAGAAGAGTGAATGTCAGAATGAATTTACTGAATGTCATGACTTTCTGCTGGAAAGCTTTAAAAAGGTCTGTTTGCAGGTCCGAAACCGGAGACAGTGGCTGATTTCTGGAGAATGGTTTGGGAGCGCAAATCTGCCACCATAGTCATGCTGACTAACATAAGAGAGAGAAAAGAGGTAAAACACATGAATATAGCCCCAGTCCTTGAACTATTTAACAAATTTCAATAAGCCTTTCAGGAGGTCTAACAGGTCATCTTGGTCTGCAAGACATCGCAGGAGAGACATTATTGTTGCAGATTTTGCCTCCACATCTTCAGCATTTACTCTTTGGTATTTTTATTCTTTGCTGCTTTTGCTTTGCAAAATGTGTTTTGCTCCTCTTTTTTAATGGCCTGCACTGCAGCATCTTCTCTATGTAGTTCCTTGGCTTGTGCACAAGTTATTTCAGCAGGTCTACACATATTGACTGATTTCTCCAGTGTCAGAGCTGCTTCACATAACAGTCTTTCCCTGAGACCATTATCAGGAATCCTGGACTATTTTGTCCCTCACCATTGAGTCTCTAAAATCTCCAAATTTCAATATTTCATTATGGAAATAAATACTGTGACCTCTACTACTCTACTACTCTGATCTCATGGAAAACCAGAAAACAGCCAACAGTAGCATTATCTACTTGCGAAGCAGAATACATGTCCTTATCATCAGCCATTCAGGAATGTATCTACTTAGAGCAGCTACTCAAAGGTATGGATACATACCAATACGCACAAACAAAAGTGTATGAAGACAACCAAGGTACAATAGCAATAGCCAGAAACCCAGTTTACAGGCAAAGGTGCAAGCACATTGACATCAAGTAGCACTTTATAAAGGAAACTGTGAATGATGGCAAGGTAATCTTGGAATACCTACAGAGCAAATGGTTGCTGACATTATGACAAAGCCAGCCACTAAGCTAAAGTTAAAGAGGTTTGCTCGAGACGTGTTTGGTACTTAAGAGTAAAAGGTTTATGTTTACATCGTTTATGTGAAAGAGAAGCCTTATTTGTTATTTTGTTTTCAGGTAACTTAATAAGCTAAGAGCAAGTGTGGGTGTTAAGTATTGCACTCTTACTCGTTAGATTACGGCATCAGCCGAACTACTCTTGTTTTATTGAATGTATTACGGTTCATTTGGGTGTGATGTCATTACGTTATACAATGCACTCTATGTAAAACGTTTATAGTGTTAATGTCGGATGTACAGAGCCGATGCTTGTTCAAGTTTATTAATAAATGTTCCAAAGAAGTTGATAATGAGACGTGTAATGTTTTGTTTGTTTTCATACGTGTGTTCAAGCCCATTCAAATCCATTTTAAAACAAATGAGACAAGTCTTTAAAGAGCAAATGGTGGCATATAAAATAAGAGCTGTGTCTGTGCTTATGGTATCTGTCTGCATCTCAGTCTGTCCATAAGCTGAGGTGTTACAAACAGCAGAACTGATTACTGGAAGAGTTTAAGAGTGAACAGATATTTAGAGACTTTTCCAAGACAGAATATGAATCAATCCAACTTGAATAAATGCTATTATTTATTGAATAACATTTAATAAAACCAAGGCATTGAGCCTCAATAACTCTCCAGTAAACAGAAACAAATGACCACAACCAAAAATCCAGACGTTATTCATGGCACTGAATATACATTTTACAAAAAGCTCTCTTTTCAATATTAATATCATTTATCTTCAATAAAATATCAATTATAATGTAATAAATCGATACAAACATGAAAGACAGTTTGCAAATAGGAATAAAAAATCCATATAAAATTTTGCACCAATTATAAAAGAGTAAGCCTGAATTAAACAATGGTACATAAACAATCTGAGTCCAAGGAGTGAAAAAAGCAGTATTAGAGATTTTGAGACCAAAACAAATAAAAAGAACAAATAATCACTGAATACAAAACACAACTAGATGAAATATTGAGAAATATACAACGACGACTTTTTCTGGATTCACTGCTATGGCCATGAAACTACAGTCTGAACCTTTTGAGTCAGCAAGTATTCTGTATATTTCTAAGTAATCAGATTTGGGTAAAACAATGGAAAAAGACCAAAAATGACTTTGCTATGGCTTCACAGCTGCAGCTTGAACAGTTCAACAAACAAGTCCAACAAACTCAGCTCCAATAACAAAACTATGAAAGTGCATAGATAACTGTTAACTTTTTTATAAACAGCAGCCAAGATTAAACATCCAGCTTCAGAAGCTTATTCTTCAATGACTGCACTCTTGCAGTACACTGAGAGCCAAGGTGCAGAAATAATGTCTGGGTCACCTCGAAGGTATACTTCTTCAGGTGCTCAATGTTAAGTGCATAAATGATACCAAAAAGTAAAGCAAATGCATTTGGCAGGTCATCAACATCATCAAGCACAATGTTCTCTTCCAGCACCACAGCTATACTTCTTGTGTTTGGGTTGGTTATTGCCACATCTTCAACAAAACTGAGGATATCTACTTTGAGTCCCTTAGTGCAGGTTTCCTTCTGGACTGTGTCCTACAGAGACAACAAACTATGGGTCAAAATCAATACAGGACAAAAATAAGAAAAAGAAGAAGTGTCCTGCTCAAGGGTACAATCAAGGAAGTTATGTTTTGTGCTGGGACTTGAACACACAACCTTCTTATCAGAGACTCAAAGCCATCACTACAGCTAGCTTGCACTGCTTCACTGGAATCTTTAAGTGCCATTAATTCAGTGGGAGAAATAGCTGAATCAATGCAAACTAGTTATGGTGTTGCTCTGGCATGGTTGTAATGGCTCAGTGACAGAAGGCTTGATCAGAAGGTTGTGTTCAAATTCCAGCACACTTCCAAGCAGCATTGGTTGAGTAAGACCCTTATCTTTCAGCTTAGTTGTATCCTACATCAGTCAAATGAGCAAGTGTGCTGGGTTATGTGTCATTTTATGCAACATTAAGATATTACAGCACTTTACTTTATCACCCAAATTGCCAGTCAAAACTAAACATTAGAACTTGTAAAGACGGGTGTTTGTGTGTTTGTATCTCAGCTGCTGCACTGTAGAATACCTTGAACTGGGAGATGGAGGCCTGTGCAGAGAGGAACTGAATATTACACCAAGCGCTGATCAGCTCACCAGTATCGAGCGGCTGTGAAAAGTAGAGCAGGAAGATCATGAGTGCTTCTGATCACAGCAGTTTCATACTAATATTCTGTCACTTACAGTAAAAACAACCTTGTAAAATCCAGTGATCAGCTTTAGGAAATAAATGAAAGCTTTGGTTACCAGAAAAACAGGTGAAGGGTCTTGAGGTTGTTCTGTGGGCAGCAGCTGGATGTTCGGCTCAACAAACTTAAAACACACAAACACAATTAGTCACTGCAGTTCATAACATTTTGTGATGCCACAATGAATAATCCCTTACCTGAATGCCAGTGAAACTCTCCTTATCACTGGTATAATAAGGGAATCCCTGTAAAAGACAATTAGATGAAACTCAAGATCTACAACCACATTTCACAAAAGTGCTCTTCTAAAAATCATGTCAGTTGAAAAATGTCCATTCTCTTCATCAGAGTAATAAAGACTGTGATTACCTCGCGAGTCAAGCAGTGTGTTGTCGGAACTCAGAGCCCCCTCCGAGTGGACATATCACAGGGTGGAATTTTTAGATTGTGTCAATTTCTCTTAGCTTTCCATAATCTTACCTAATTAACTCAACAAACCATAAAAACAGCCAAAATAAAGGAGATCTCAGTCAGCAGATGAGAAGAAGCAGGTTTCTTTATTCAGCCATGCAGTCAATAACATGCATTACTGAAGAGAGCAGCTGGTCTCAAAACCCCGAAAAGTTCCCCTCTACTTATTCCCCAGGTGCCCCATGGCGCCTCCTTTTCTCTAATTTAAATATTTCCAGCAATTTCCCATTATATTCAGTGTATGGCTACTTTAATCCCTCCTTCCTTAATTTACATACGTTTTACCATTTCCCATTATTTTCTTATTTGTCCCGATAACGCCCCTAATTTAATACCATCCTCCCCTCGATGACGTCAATTTTCCTCCTCTCCAGTTCCCCTTATTTTTAGGCTAAGTCAATAATTTTTAGAAAAAAATAGTGCTTACTTATAAGCGCCACTTCCTCATTGACTTGATTATATATTACTTGTATTAATCAAGGCCAACTAGTTAATCAATGGCTAAATAACTCTTGATAGATATACACTACTTTTAGGCAGAAAATTGCTAAGTCAGAACTTAGAGCATTAAGTACATTATTTTTTAAGCTACCTTTTAAAGCTAGGTATATAAGTCAAAACTGGGTTTGTTATTTTTCTACGACACTCTCCACGTGTATCAGTGAGCCTTGGCCGCCCATGACCCTGTCACCGGTTCACCACCGTTCCTGCTTTGGACCACGTTTGATAGATACTGACCACTGCAGACCGGGAACATCCCACAAGAGCTGCAGTTTCAGAGATGCTCTGATCCAGTCGTGCAGCCATCACCATTTGTCAAACTCGCTCAAATCCTTACACTTTCCCATTTTTCCTGCTTTTAACACATCAACTATGAGGACAAAATGTACACCTGCTGTCTAATATATCCCACACACTAACAGGTGCCATGATGAGGAGATCATCAGTCTTATTCACTTCACCTGTCGGTGGTCATAATGTTATGGCTGATCGGTGTACATCTGTAACCATGCCCGTTAGGCGAGAGCTGATTAATCAGTAGTCTAAGTATGATTTAGTATAAAACCAGTAGTCAGGGTTGTTAAAAGTCACTTTTTAATGGGGATGAGTATTATATTGTGGAAATAAATGAAATTCTCGTTGGTCAAGCTCATCAACTCGTTCAGGATTTTAGTGTGTAATGTAAAACAACAGCCAAGTTCACTAGCAGCTTAACTAACATTAGGCTAAACATTATATTTATATTATATTTACCGATAAAATGTGTACAAATTACAACAAATAGCCATGTAGATATAATTAGTCCAACTATTACAGTGTAATTTAAATCGGTAAAAATCGGCTAAAGTCCGCTAGCGCGCTAGCTAGCGGATCACAAGGCTAATCATGATTTAGTGTAAAACCAGTAGTCAGGGTTGTTAAAAGTGACCTACTAACAGGGTAAATATTTCATTGTGGAAATAAAATAAATTCTTGACCAAGCTTAAGGATTTTATTGTGTCATTTAAACCAGTAGCCGAGTTCGCTAGCACGATAACTAGCATGATGCTAACTGTGTAAATGAAATGATTAGCGAAGTTCTCTAGGTAGATAACATACATCTGTAACTAAGTCCTTTAGACCTGACTAAATCACTAGTCTAGTCATGATTTAGTGTAAAACCAGTACTCAGGGGTGTGAAAAGTCACCTTTTAAATGGGTAAATATTATATTATGGAAATAAACTAAATTCTCGTTACCCGAGCTCATCAACTCGGTTCAGGATTTTAGTGTGTAATTTAAAGCAGCAGCATGTTCACTAGCAGGTGAACTATTAATAGGAGAAATATCATATTCACATTAATATAACCAATAAAGTGTTAAATAATTACAACAAATATACAAGTTCTCTCGGTAGATATGATTAGTCCAAATATTACACTGTCATTGAAATCGCTAAAAATCGGCTAAAGTCCGTTAGGCGGCGCTAGCTGGTGAATCACAAAGCTAAGCACGATTTATTTTATTAAAACCAGGAGAAGGGGTTGTTAAGAATGGACTTCTAATGGGGTAAATATTTCATTGTGGAAATAAAATAAATTCTTAAACCGAGCTTAATGATTTTATTGTGTAGTTTAAACCAGTAGCCAGGTTCGCTAGCACGGTAACTAGCATTAGGCTAATTCACGGCAAGATGAGGTGTCTTGTGTGCTACATAACATTAGACTGTAACACTGTCACTTTAACGTGATTTATTGTAGAAACAGTGTGGCATTAAAGGATAAAGATCATCCTACCTTGAGGACACTGAGTGTGTTCAGCAGGAGTAAATTATAAAATGTAAAATATATAATTTGTAAATGCATTTTTTACGGACTTCACTTCCTGGTTTCCGTACAGTTCGGTTTTTCTCGGAGGTTTTCGGTAGATGCCGTAAACAGGAGTTTTTTTTTTTTTAAGGTCGTATCGTCTTTAAACTGGTTCTACAGCTTGAATTCTAACTGTACAGCTACATGCTGCCTTAAACTTCAGCTATGCTTCACTCCCTGGGCTTCCCGGACATTTCAGCTTATTATTATGATTATTATTATTATTTATTCATTATTGACTCTTGTTACTAGTTAGTGCTGGTTTATACTAGTTAGTGCTGGTTTATATTGGTTTATACTAGTTAGTGCTGGTTTATATTGGTTTATACTAGTTAGTGCTGTTTTATACTAGTTAGTGTTGGTTTATACTTGTTCTGAAGGTCGCAAGATTTGGATTATCTTTTGGCATTTTTGCTACACCCCTGTTTCGGATTTCTCTGTACTCCACTACTGGATTTGACTCCTACACCGACTCTACAGCGCAGCGATGATGAACTTCGGGGGAGGAGCCGAGCCTCAGCACCCGGATGTGGATCCCGAGCCCGGATGGAGCGGACTGTACGACCCCTGGAACGGTGAGTTACTGAGTTTCCTCTTTTTCACTTAAGTATAAAGTCTTTTAAACACCGCGTTATTACAAAAAACCACAATCAGGAATATCGTTTTATATGATTAGATGGTTTTGAGAAATTCTGTTCGGCTAATCTTTATTCGGCTAATCACTTTACGTACACGATCAGTATGCTAAAGCTAGCGGACAAAATGGCAGACTCCAGTGAAACGAGCAGGGAAGAAGAAAACAGTGTTGATGTTTTCAGATATGTTAACATCAGCTTTTCATAAAAGTCCCAATGTTTACTTAACGTTTGTTAAAGTTTACTAAGTCAAGCCGAGGAGTATTAGCAAAGATTAGCTAGACGGCTAGTTAGCATGTAGCTAAGTAATTGTTTTTCAGTGTTTATAGTTTTTTTTTTGATGGAGTGAATAGAATAAGTTAAAATACTTACAATAACATGAAGTAACTTATTATTTTAAGGATTTTTCATTGTCCGTGTTTGTCGAGTTGTTAAAGCGGAGAGAGAAAGGGGCTGTGAGGAAAGGCAGCTAGCTGAACAAAACCAATCGGTACAAATAAATGGAGCTAGTGTGGCAATGTAGAGTGCAGCTTAGGCAAAAATATCAAGCTGTTTGTTTCAATTCTGTTCAGCAAGGTTTTGTTTCTAGCTGTCGTGAATAAAATAGTTAGGAGTAGTGTAATTTACGATAAAGGGCGAATTTTTGAGAGGAGACACAATTGGACTCAAAGGGGATGTGAAGCACTGGAGTAAGAAAGTGCTAAAGTAATAGACTGTAATAGAAATGTATTTTAATCTGCATTTTTTTTAGGAAGATTACAGTAATATAACTTGTGTAAATACTTCTTGTTTTGATAGTGAGGCTTTCCTGCTTTACAAAACATACACAGTGCTATTAAAATAAAACCCCATCCCCTTTGAGGAGGCCACCACCTTCAGGGAGTCCACAGCCTTCAACAGTTCCTTTGCCCCAGCCTTATTTCAATATCGACATCCACAACATTGTGGCTGGTATGTACTATGCTCCTGCCACAATGATAACTCCTGTCCCACGCCAGGGCATAAGGAGGAGGTGGGACGAAGAGGATGGCAATCAAGAAGCCCCTCTGAGTAGACGGCAGCGTGTGGATCCTGATGGGGAGATGGAGTTCATCAGGACGCCTGGACTTGAGGATTTAGAGAGTTTAATCAGTCACATGTACAGTGAATTTACACAAGCTACTAATGCTACAATTAGTCTGTTTCTTCACAAATTAACTAGCTAACTAACTCACAGATTTATTAACTTTTAAGCATTAGAAAGAAAGGAGAGAAAAATTTACAAGGTCTCTCTCTCTACTACCTTATAAATTTGGCCATTTTAATGTTTTACATTTAACAGAAAATATTAGTTGTAATTAAACTTACATGAAACTAATTTATTGCAGAAGCTGTGGATTTGCTGGGAGAATCGTCAGATACTCCCTCAGTCCTCCAGGTATGTGTCAGTAAAATATTTTAACTACATTTGAAACGTGTAGGCTGCTTTTGTCTAAGTGTGTGTGTGTGTGTGTGTGTGTCTGTGTCTTAAGGTTGTTGAGCCAATCCTGCCGCAGCTACCCACAGAAACTCACTCCACATCTTCAGCTGTTGTTCTGGTAACCAAACCTGTCATTTATTTACTAAATCTGATCTCTGGATTTTCCAAGTGACAGAATGTTTGAAAGTGTTAGTGTGAAACTGCTATGATAAAAAACACTGATGATCCTCATCTTCTACTTTTCACAGCCCCTCAGTGCTGGTGAGCTGAACAGCACCTGCTGTAATGTTGAGTACAACACTGCAGACTCCTCCAACTCCCAGTCTGGGGTATTGTACAGTGCTACAGCTGAGATACAAACACACACACATCCTTCTTTACAAGTTCTAATGTTTAGTTTCTCTATTTCTAGGCAGTGGACGTTAAGGGATACTTCCTCGGGATGATAAGGGGTCCTGAGAGTGGTTTTTGCTGGTTTAAAACCACCAAGACGCGCTACTTTGACCGGCTGGTAATCACCATCTTTGTTACTCTGATGAAGAGAATTGATATTAATGATTATTAGATGAACACTTTTGAAAAGTAGATATTGAGTTTCAGCTAATTGTCATTTGCAGGGATTCCCTTATCAGACCACCATCGAGGACCATTTCACTGTCATACAGGTGAGGGATTATCTGTTGTGGCGTCACAAAACTTTTGTTAGTTGCAGTGACTAATTGTGTTCACTTCAAATTGTTCTCTTAAGGCTGGATATGGGAAGGTTACAGAGCTCCTTTCCTGTAACCGGGTGGAAACCATCATGGAGCCACTTGAGGATTATGTGGTAAATTTATTGCAATGTCATGAAGTCTTTATTGTAGATAGTAACTCTTGGAATTTTGTACACATATGGGTCTGCAGTGTTTTTATATATTTTTTAATTTAACAGCAAACCTTTAAAAAGGTGTCCTGCACGTTCCTGCATGTGGCTAAAGATGGTCAGGTGAACACCTCCACCTGGGAGCAGGAGGACCTACTTTAAAGTGCTTATTGTAAGTGTCTAATATCTTCTGATGCTGTGATCCACAAATTCTCAGTATTGTATCCTAAACTCAGTGACACTATGTTGGATTGTGACAGTGATGTAATTTGTCTATAGGATCAGCTTACAGATCTCGCTGAAGTGCTGTTTACTCAGCCCCCGGAGTTCTACCAAGACCCAGCAGCCTTAGCCAGCAAACTGAGACCTTTCCTCAGACAGCGTGTCCAGAAGATGATGGACATTTTGTGGAAACTTATCATCCCTTATCAATGTATCCCTCTATCCTTGTCTATATAGATAACTGCTAATAGTAATTAGTATAAATAGTAGCTGCAAATAATATTGTTGTAAATAAACTTATAGTTGTATAGTGTTTATATAGTTTACTTTAATAAATGTTTTCATTTGCTCCTATTACCGTCTCATTCTGATTATTTTTAGTCATCAGTATGTCTATATAATTTTCCTTTAAAAAGCAACACAACACTAAATGAACTTTTCACTCATATAGAAATCCTTTTTAAAGAACTTCAGAAACTTTGTAAGGTTTACTAAAATGTGAAAAATGACAAATAACATCCAACAAAATTCAGACATTTATAGTCATGGAAAGTTTGTTTCCAAAATGTAGAAAAATCTGTAACATTTGGGGAATTGCACATTTACATTTAAGCATCCAGAGCACAGTTGTGTATAAAAAGTCTGAAATCTTGAGATAAAAATCTGAAAATCTAAATTGTAGAGGACTAAAAATGTGGATTTACAGTTTACACCAAATCACACCACTGTAGCACATCATTTATAATGCAGTTACTCTGAACTCTCAAGGTTACTCTTTAAGAAGAAATAGTTTATAATATCAGTAGTTTCTTTTCGCCTCCACATTTTGATCCTGTTTTTGTGGGTAACTATTGTTTTACATTTTGCAGTATTTTACATTTTGCATCTGAGAATGTGGACTTAAACTTTTTGTTTGTGTAGAAATGTAAAACTGTGGAATACAGAGATAATTAAAGCACACATTATAGAGTTCACTGTGCCTTAACCCATAAGAACCCAGACCCCTTTCTCCTTCAGGGAAAATGATGGGGGACATAACACAGACTAAATAGATGCCAAATAACTTTTTTTTCAAAATACCACCCCCTACTGTCAGGGATCTGTAATGTTACATAATAGCTGTATATTAGTCTTTCATTTCATACACTCTCTCTCTCTCTCTCTCTCTCTCTCTCTCTCTCTCTCTCTCTCTCTCACACACACACACACACACACACCATCTCTCTGGGTCTATGTAAACTGTAAGCTGGTTATAAAGACACAAGCTAAGTGCTAACTGAGCTCTTCTCTTCTTACCTGGAAATAAAAATCAACAACATGGTGGCATATGTTTCGTATATTTATTTAGCTATTAAATAAAATAATAATTAATAACGACCTTATTTGACGAGGCGCAAGTGGTAAAATAATGTTAATAAAAAACAGGTCAATTCCATATTTTTAAACAGCAGAGTGCGCAGTACCGGATATTGATATGTACACCGACACGTCAATGCGTCCGCCATATTGGAAGGGGCGGAATTACTATTACAAAACTGAATGCAATATTTAATCCTTGTCTGTGGTGGGATTCGAAACGCACCAACCTTGAAGGGAGGGGAATTGGGAATTTTTGTCATGTTTGCGTAAAAAAAGCACATTAAAAAAAAAAAAGACAAATCAGGCGCACCTCTCTTTGGTTTCTTACTTTCTTTCTTTTCTTCTCTTTTTCCCTCCTTCCCCACCCGAAACAGACTATTGATACGAGCGCGTTTTCTTGTTTCTTGTTTAATTGTCTACTGTAGTGTTTACTGTAGTTGTTCTACTTAGTGTGGTATGCATATGTTAGGGGATGAAATAATGTGTAAGGTTTATTTCTTTTTTTTATGAATGTATTTTTCTCCTTTTGTATTGTTGTATATTTATATTTGTATATTATTATGTATTGTTGTGTATGGGTTCTGCTGTGGCTCTAATGGCTATTTACAGATTGTAATTAACAGCCCGCTGCAATTGGCTGGTGGGGATGCGGTGGACACTGCTGCCCTTTTAAGAAGCGTACAATGACGAGTTGGAGCTATCGGTCGTTAGATCGGTGTTCAGGCACGTGGGTGCCAACGGAAGTGAATCTTCCGGTTGCGCTGTAGCGCGCAGGTGGTGTTGGCGTGAGTAATGGAACCCCCTTGGTGAAGGGGACGTGGACGGCTCGAGGCCGAAGCTGAGTAGGCGAGTGACCGGAAGTGTGAGTGAGTCGAGGTGCAGCAAGTATGACGGTGACTGCGGGTTTCAACAGGACTAGATAGCACGGGGTTGCCCAGTCATAATGTGAGTATAATGTGAGTAGTGTTTGATCTTTTTCAAGCAGTTGATGGCTGAAGACCTGCATTTGTTTAACATTGTTTAAGGTTATAAGTAGAGACTGTGACAGAAGTTCAGGTCCAACATCCTAGCCTATAGAAACCCTTTTTCTTTTTTTCCTGTTTGTGCACTGTGGCACTGGCTTGGGGTGGATTGTGGTATATTGTATGCACAAGGGAATAGTAGTAATAGCTTTTTACATGTGAAGTGGGTTAGAGATACTGGCAGTGTTTTGTCTTCTCCTTTCCTAGTGGTAAGGTGATTGGAGCACCTGTAGCAGTGGAACTGAACCAGGACGATTGCTGCTGGCCAGCAAGACATCATACACAGACTGCATATGGACTGTATCATCTCCTGTGAATCATCCCTTTTTATGTGTTTGCTATTTTTAAAGTATCTTTCTTATAAATGTTTCTTATAAAGGAGTGCTACACAATTATGTAGCTTGGGCACATAGTGTGTTCAGTCTATTGTCATGTGCACTGCACAGACAGCAAAACCTCCATGCAAGGAGGTGGTTTTGTAATATGTATTTCTTTATAATGTACTCGAACAGATCCCCCCCCAAACACACCAGAGCAGTGGTTCTTCCCTCTGGAGACACAGTGGAGGGGGATTCAGTGACTCTGAGCTGTAGCAGTGATGCAAACCCTCCTGTTCTCACCTACTCCTGGTTTAAGCAGAGTGCAGCTGCAGACACACTGCTGACAACAGGCCAGAATTACAGCATCAGCTACATCAGCTCCCAGCACAGTGGACTGTACTACTGCACTGCAGTAGTTTACATAGCATCAAACAATGTTTCTTTACTGCAATCTGTAATAATGAGATTTAAGTTTAATCAATTTTGCATTTACGGGCAACCATGGAATCAACCCCTCTCTCAACAGACATGGCATTGAGCTTTATGTAGCCATAGCTCTCGCTTAACAGGAAACCAGATGTAATCCAACATCTGGTGTAATGCTCTAATGGAGAACTGTGAATATGTTAAATATAAAATTCAAAGGTTTCATCGTATGCTAATTTTGTCCTTGGTTGCCAGTTCTTCATGATACTGTGGTTTAGGCATGCAGGTGAGGATGTGAAATCTGCTGCGGGAAGCCACCACCCCTGCTTTTGGAAAATTGATGAAACACAATTTCATGTGAATGAAACATTTCAGTTCTACATTTAACATTTCGACTGGAAATTTCTACTTATGATTTACAATTAACATTTATGTTTTAAATGTAGACTAAAATTTAAATTAATATAAATGTTAAATCTAAATTTGATCTAAATCTTTAAATATTAATATTTATTTAACACAACATTTAACACTTGCATTTAAAATGTACAGTAAAATTACATGGGTATGGATATCACAATTAGATAGTGTGCTAACAACAGTGCTGATTAATTTCTCACTGTCTAACATCAGTATTTTTAGTATTTATTTATTTATTTATTTATTTATTTATTTTTGCCTAGCTATAGGGAGTGTATAAGGGACAGAAAATTGTAAAATCAAAAAAGGAATAATGTTTATTAACTCATTTCTTATATTTTTCTGTTCTTCCTGCAATAGAAATATATCATTTTAAAAACTGTAAAATGTTTCTAAATATTTAGATTTTCATTTATATATATATTTTTTTTACTCTATTTAACATAACATGAACAGTTTTAAGATTTAATGTAAATTTTTAAAATAAATCTAAATGTTAAATGTAATGTTTCACCTAAAGTTTCAATTAGAATTTTACATAAAAAGGAAAAAAAAAATTTAATCTCAATATTTAGTATAAATTATAAATAAAAATGTTAAATCTAAGAGTTTAATATAGAAAAGTTTTGTTCGATGTTCAAATTCTTATATTTGGTGCTCCACATGTGCTGTCTACATGTTAATTGCAGCAGTGTGATGACAGCATTTATATTTCAGTCACAAACATGTTATTTATTTCTCAAGGTTCAGAGAAGTACACAATCTTAAAGCCCATCATAGAGGGACTGTTGGTCTTCCTGGCATTAACACTCATTTTGAACCTCCAGAATAAAACAGACCAATAAATACTCATTTTAACTTCACATGTGCTTGCGGTTTCTCAGAAAGAGGAAGTGGAGCTCAGCTAATGGCCACAGCAGCACTGGTGAGAGTGGACAGGTGAGTGTGGGTGAAAGGAGGAGGGACTGTTTGATCATGTGATCATGTTCAGATATAAACTTTATCCTGTGCTAATTTTCAACCACGGTCTGCTGCTGTGTTTGCAAATAGGGTTAGGGTTAGGGACTTCCTCCACACACCAGAGAGGAAGAGGAAGTTCAGTACACTGCTGTGGACATTAGCAGGAGCACTGCTGCCATCCAGTGAGCAAATTATCATCATTACACCAACACTAACTGTGCTGCTCAGTCAACATCAAGTTTTTTAAGTGACCTCTATTTGTCCCACAGACTTGTGGCAGATGAAGCAGCTGATGATCCATCTCAGATCTACAGCAAGATCCAGGAAATCCTCATCTAAAAGCTAAAGAGGAGGAACTTCAGGTTGCTGGAAGAAAGCTGAGAGAGATGTGGTGATCTGTTCTGTAAATCTGTTTTAAACCGACATTGCATCCAAATCAAACAGCAGAAGAGGAATGACTTTGGTGTTTTATTACAGTATTATTGCTTGGATAGAGTTTTGTAGTGCTTACTGTAGTGCTGAATGCTGTTTTTAACCTTCAAATGATCCATACAGTTCAGGATTTTAGGAAATAGAAATTGAAATAAACAGTTTATTATCCACATTAAACATCTTTAGTTTATTTGTTTGCCTGTAATCTAGCCATGGGGTCACAGTACAGTGACTTCTGCGCCGGTCCCAAGCCAGGATCAATAATGAGGGTTGCATCAGGAAGGGTATCTGACGTAAAACATTGCCAAATTTAACCATGCGAATTGTCAGTACTCTGAATTTCATACCGGATCGGTCGAGGCTGGGTTAACAACGACCGCCATCGGCGCCGTTGACCTGCAGGGCGCTGGTGGAAATTGGGCTACTGTTGGTCGAGGAAGTAGAGGAGGGAGAAGAGTGCGTAGACTGAGAGAGAAGAGGGAAGGGAAGAGTTTAGGACTGAGAATAGGAACTCTGAATGTTGGTACTATGACAGGGAAAGGTAGAGAGCTGGCTGATATGATGGAGAGAAGGAAGGAGGATATACTGTGTGTACAGGAGACCAGGTGGAAGGGTAGCAAGGCTCGTAGTATAGGAGCAGGATTCAAGCTGTTTTATTATGGTGTGGATAGTAAGAGAAATGGGGTAGGTGTGGTCCTGAAGGAGGAGTTTGTGAGGAATGTTCTGGAGGTGATGAGAGTGTCAGACAGGGTGATGAGTCTGAAGTTAGATGTTGAAGTGGTGATGCTGAATGTTGTTAGTGGTTATGCCCCACAGGTAGGTTGTGAGTTAGAGGAGAAAGAGAGATTCTGGTGTGAATTAGATGAGGTGATAGAGACTATTCCCACGGGTGAGAGAGTGGTGATAGGAGCAGATTTTAATGGACATGTTGGTGAGGGGAACACAGGTGATGAGGAGGTGATGGGCAAGTTTGGAGTTAAGGAAAGGAACCTTGAAGGACAGATGGTAGTGGACTTTGCTAAGAGGATGGACATTGCACATGGACAGGACTGAAGAGAATAGACAGGAATACAAGGAGTTACAGCAGCAGGTTAGAGTTATTAAGGATAGAGATGGAAAGGTGCTCACAAGTGAGGAGAGTGTACAGAGGAGATGGAAGGAGTATTTTGAAGAGCTGATGAATGAGGAAAATGAGAGGGAAAAAAGAGTAGTCAGGGTGAACTCTGTGGAACAGAAAGTAGATAAGATTAGAAAGGATGAAGTCAGGAAGGCTTTGAAGAGGATGAAAAGTGGAAAGGCAGTCGGTCCTGACGACATCCCGGTGGAGGTCTGGAAGTGTCTAGGAGAGGCGGCAGTGGAATTTTTAACTAGTCTGTTTAACAGGGTTTTAGAGAGTGAGAAGATGCCTGAGGAATGGAGAAGTGTATTAGTGCTGATCTTTAAGAATAAGGGTGACATGCAGAGTTGCAGCAACTATAGGGGGATAAAGTTGATGCGCCATACAATGAAGCTATGGAAAGAGTAGTGGAAGCTAGGTTAAGGAAGGTAGTGAAAATTTTTGAGCAGCAGTATATCAATTGAAAGCCCACTAGAGGGAAGTTTTGCAATCATTCCCAGAGAATATTGCAATCTCCAACATTAAAAACTGAAAAATGCGAGTTCCACAAGGAAACCATCACCTTCTTGGGGTATGTGACCTTGAGGAGAAGGGTGGAGTTGGACATGAGCAAGGTGAAAGCTTTCACAGACTGGCCTGAGCCAACCATGGTCAAAGAGTTGCAACATTTCTTAGGATTTGCGAACTTCTATCGGTGCTTCAACTGCAACTACAGCCTTGTCGCTTAGACCACTAACCTCCCTTCTGAGGGGAAAACCTAAGAAACTCGGCCATATCTGCCTTCCAGACACTGAAACAGAGGTTCACCACTGTACCCATTCTCCACCATCCAGACCCCAAGCTCTCCTTCGTGGTTGAAGTAGACGCATCCAGCTGTGGAATAGGGGCAGTTTTGTCACAGCACCATGGAGCCCCCAAGAAAATGCACCCTTGCGCCTTCTTTTCCTGGAAACCTGCGCCAGCTAAAGCCAACTACAATGTGGGGAATCGGTAGCTGCTGTCCATCAAGGCAGCACTGGAGGAATGGCGACACTGGTTGGAGGGAGCATATCATCCTTTCATTGTGCTAACCGATCATCGTAACTTGGAGTACCGATCTCATGGAGCTGCAGTAACCAGAAGTGTTTGCGGTGCTCTTCAGGTGTTTGGCGAACACACTACAGGACTGCCCACTTGATGCTGGAATACACCAGATGTGTCCTCAAGCTGAAGAGGTGGTAGGCTACAGCAGCTTCTGGAGTTCCCACTTGCTCTCTGCCTGCTCCTGAGCAAAGAGAATCATCACGTTACCTGCTGGTTCAAACCACCTCCTGTCTGTCTCCACCGCCACAGTAACACATGATGAAGACTTTTTTCTTTGTTTGTTTTTATCCATCAGTTTAATTCTTGATTTTATTCGGTCATACATTGTTGATTAACTTTCTAATACAGCAGCTCTGACATTTATTTTCTGCTGTAGTGCAAATTAGAAGTTTATATTAATACATTATGGATGATGCATTTTATCATGTATATGAGAGAGAGACTAAATTTGATCTAAAAGCACTGAAGTATGATGATTGGGCCACATTTTCTATGAGGTTTAAACACAGCTGTATTGAGACAATTGTCTGTGGGGAAAAACACTAGCTATTGCTTCATATTTTCCTTTTACTTCACAACTGGTTTTGCAATTTTTTTTGCTGTGGTTTGACAAACAAAATTAAAAAATGGACTCCATCATGGTGTGTTGGTGTACTTTTTTTTTTTTTTTTTTTTTTTTTTTACAATAAATACATATATAATACATATTTTCTAAATGTTCAATACTAACATTTAAATAGTGTATAGGTATAGGTTTATTTCATTCTTACGGTTAATGACAGGACAGGAACTTCCATCACACACTTTTTACTTCCCATTAATTACATGTTGACTCCCTCATAAGACACACACACCATCATCATACACTGTCCACTTCCTCAAATGTATCTTTACAAGAAGATCCAAAAGTAAGAATACGTTCTTTCTAAGTGGAACTATAGACATTGAATCCAGAATGTTGCTGCTGCTGATCCTGTTGTTGAATATTACAGGTAGGGTTGCTCTTTTCGTCACCTGTTAATATGAACCTGTCTCTGTTATATGGTATATGTTGGCTCTGTGGGACTAAACTAAAGAACTCCACATCCACTTAATCAGCCCTGAATAAAAATGTACTATAGGTGACAAGGGACAATTATTTGAGGTTTAGGGAGGTTAAAAGTGGCATCTAAAGACTCCTGTGACTGTTTATAAAAATCTGTAAAAAAGCAAAATCATATCTTTTGACAGTGAATAAGATTATTATTATTTTTTATTTTCATAAACTGTATATATAATACACTTTTGTTCTGTGTGTTGTGTTAATTATCTACAAGTAACCTTTCGGATGTGTAAAATATTTCACTGGTTTAAACCAATAATCCTCTGTGTATCTACACCACAGCTGCTGAGTGGTTGTGTAATTCGTAGTGGTATAATCCGTCATAGTTCACCAGACCTGATAGGTGATATCAGTAACGAATCACAGTGACAATGACTGTATGTTTTATTTCTCTTATACCAGCGCACCCTCACCAGCTGCCATTTTTTCTACTCTTGAAGGAGAAAAGGGAAAAAAATGCAGCTTTGTTATGTTGCTGAGAGACTTTTTATCTTCCTCAAAGGAAACTGTGTTCATAACAAACATAAAGCTGTTTTAATTATATTTTAATATTTCATGTAAACGATTCAGTTTCAGTGTCAGGGATCCAGAACCTGAAAGTGTCATGCAGTCATAAGAAGATCTGTGCTCTGAGGGAGTCGTCTGTAAACCTGACGTGCTCTTACTCAAATATCAACATCACCACTGGATTCTGGTTCAGCTTCAAAGACTTTAGACTCCGACTACGCCGGACGTGTGAACTACACAGAGATGACAAACTCAAGATCAACAGACCTGAGAGAGAGAGACGCGGAGGAATATCGCTTTATGCTCATTACGGATAAAGGAGAGAAATACGTGAGCTCAGCTGGAGTTACTCTGACAGTTACAGGTAACAGAGCAGCTAGTCTGGAATAAACTGTGTTGTTGTACATGTCTGTGATGAAATATTCACCTTTAACTTCATTTAGATCTGCAGGTGATCCGTCACTACAAAAGTCAAGCTCTAATCTGCCACACTTCCTGTCATCTAACCTTTGCTGCTAATGTGTACTACTGGTACAAGGATCAATACATACAGGATAACAAAGACACCCAGGGAACTTTCCCTTTAAGCAATGATGAAGAAGTCAGTTACTCCTGCTCTGTTCACGGCTATAACAAGATTCGAGCTCCTTCTCTGTGTGAGTATTCATTTTGCTGCAATTAAATGATTTGTGGGTTAGTTTTGCAAAGTCCCTACATGGTCCCATAGAGAAATTTGCATAGATAATAAATAGGTTGAATCTAAAACATGTTAAGAGAAAAAACACTCACATACAACACTGTCCTATAAACATAATGTCGAGCTGTAACTAATTTAACCTAATGTAAAACGGCAATGTGCAATTGTGAGAATCAGTCAATCAATCAGCAGGTAGGCAGCGAAAGCTTACTCCTGTTATGGTTCATGAAAGAGGCTGAAGCTTTTAAAATCAATTTTAAACCATCTCTTCATGACCTGTTACCATTTCAGGTGTTGGAAGGAGCTGTATGAGGGTGACCTACCCAGACAAGAGAGTTTGGAACCTTTGGAAGGGTCTTCAGTGGAAATTGTGGAAAAAGTGCTTTCCAGTGGACAGAGTGTTAAAGAAGTATTCTGGCATTCTAAGGACTTCAAGGACCTGAAGCATGAGTTTACTAATCGAGTTGAATATGTGAAGCAAGACAGAAACTGCACTCTGAAAATGAACCAGCTGAGAAAGAAAGACTCTGGAGAATATCGGCTTAGAGTAGTTTATACATCTAACCGAATCTCGGGTAGACCTGGAGTGGTTCTTAATGTTACAGGTTAATATCCCCCACTTAACTGTCTCTACATCTGGTCTCTCTGCATCATTGTACATCTGTTAAATCCCATTCCTTTATTTTGTGCACGTTCAGATCTGCAGGTAAGACTGAGTCACTATGCAGGGTCATCAGAAGAACGGACGACAGTAACGCTGAGCTGCATCACGTCCTGCACTCTGTCCAACAGCCCCACTTACCTGTGGTACAAGAACGGACAGCCTGTTACTGATAAACTCACCAAACACAACAAACTCTACCTCTTCTTCAGCGAAGATGCAGGGAACTACTCCTGTGCTGTGAAAGGACGTGAGGATCTTCGCTCTCCTGAACAAACTGTTAGACGTGAGAATCAGTCATTATCTAGAAGGTTGTGGTAGCTCAGGTTCTGGTGGTACTTAACTTTATCTTAAAAAGCTTTTTGCTTGGTTTGGATTTAGGTTTCAGTCAAATAAATAAAGAGGAAAATCCAGAATTGCTTATGAGGCATTGCACAATGTGTGTGTGTGTGTTTTTTTTTAAAGTATATACAGCACAGTGCTGTTGTTGAAATGTGGTTCTACTCCTGCTTCCTGCTTCAAAACAAATCCCTGGTTTATATTACGGCTCTCACTGTAATACCTCGTTGTTTCATATCTACTAGAACTAAAACAGATTGCAAAAAAAATGTGTAATTGCTCATGTGGGAATGTTTTTTAATATAAGAAACATTTAGGCAAGCAGTTTTCAGGTTCAACACTTCGTACTATCAGGTTTTCTAATATTTTTAGAAAAGATTAGAAAGTTTATGTTTAAGTTTGCTTTTTTTTTATTGCAATTACTTGGTAACATGACCAGAGAACAGTAATCACTTTAATCACTTCTGCTTTTAAAAAAGAATTAAATAAATAATTTGTCTGTCAATAAGTTTTCCGGTAACACTAACAGTTGTCCCTGTGCTAAAAGAGAACCAAGCTGTAGTGTGGAAGCTGTATGCTGTATGGGGAGCTGCTGCTGCACTTGTTCCTGCTTCTCTCTCTTCTTATCGCCGTCCTGTGTGTTAAGTGAGTGACTGAATTCTTTTTGTATTCCTTAAGTTACCAGAATCATAATCCAATGTTAAACATTAGACGAATAAAGCAGGAACAGATTGAACAGCCTGGTTTTTGTGTCCTTTGTGTGAACAGGAGGAAGAAAAGAGCAGAAAGAGACATTCAGCTACTGAGAGAACTTTTCACTTTGTGTTTTAATCTTCTTAAAGTTCCTATAAATCTGTTAATAAATAAAAACTAAAGAGGTTTTCTCTTCAATTCTCTCAGTGTGTTCCAACGCCTGGAGATGACACATACACAGCGCTGAACCTCATGACTGTGTCCCCAGAATATGACACACTGCAAGTAAGTATACAGTCTTTCTACCTGTGTGTGTGGGTGTGTATGAAGGAGAGTGTGTTGAGTGTGTGTGTGTGTGTATTGTTTCTTTAAATTCTCATGTCCCCACTAGAATATTAAAAGCTCTGCCAGTGACACTTACACCACCCTGAACCCTGCACCCATGTGCTCTGATTATGATACACTGAGGGTAAGTAAGTGTGTGTCTGCATGCGTCTGCGTGTGTCTGCATTTGATGTTCCATATGCTGAAGTTTAATTCAATCCAAACACAAAGTCAACAGTCTTACAACATGTTTCATGAATACGCAAATAATAGACCAAAGGCTCATAACATACGCACAGAGAATAAAACTTTACATTGGACAGTATTGCTTTTGTCTTAATTGAGGGTCTGGTCTTATTTGTCTTTGTTTCTGGATTTGTGTTGGCTTGCTTTCTTTAATTGTTTTTAATATCGGAGATTTTAACTTGTATATGAATATACATAATGTGTATATGTAAGTGTAGTAAAGCGTGATGTTATATGTTTTGAAGTCAATTTAGGTTTACATTAGGTTTTTTTCATGAATAAATTTACAATCAGGAAGATGATAAGGATATAAATGTTTTCTCCCAAATTATAGGATTGTCATCAGTACGGCATTTTATCTGTAAATGCTTCTGTGAACAAATGAAATCATTTTCAGTGTGATAAATACACCCACGGTGTGTGTACTTATGTGTGTGTGTCTGTGCATCTGTGCTGCCATTGATAGAGTTTTTACTTCTCTAAACTCTTACACCAACATTATTATTTATGGCATTATTTATATTTTATATACATTATTTTAACATTTATTTATAACATTATTACATATTTTATCTTAATTTGTGCATTTTACAGAAGTGAAACAACCTGCAACCACAGTCTCTGGGAGTAAATGTGTACTCTATAAGTGTGTGTTTGTGCAAAAGGATGTTTGTTTAAGGACTGAAGTTGCAAAAAGAATTTCTGTCTCATGTAAAAGTCATTCATTTGTGTCCGTTCACTCGGTTCTGTAATGTTGACTAAAATTGTTGTTAATGTCTTTGTATTTAGTTATTTAAACATTTTAAAACTTTGATGTCATTTGTTATTTTTATGTCTTGTAAACTAGAACAAAATGATGATAAAGTAAGGAATACACACCTCCCTGTACAGAAATTCTATTTTGCCTGATGTGTTACTGTCCAGTGTTTAAAATGTTTCTATGTACAAGAATAAAATTGAGCTTATGGGCGTTTTGGCAGGACAGAATGATGTACACATTTGAAATGATAACTGTGCTACCAAGGGGACCAGGGGACACAGGGTGCCAACCCAACACAGGGAACAGTCACACACACACACATTCACACACTTTGGACAATTTATAGATGCCAATCAACCTACCACACATCACTGGACTGTGAGAGAAATCAGAATACTAAGAGGAAAACTCCACACACATGAACACTAAAAAAATGTAGATAAGTTTAAATATCTAATAAAAGCTTAAATATCTAATAAAAGCTTCTAATAGCATAATAATAAAATATCTAATAGCAAATAATAGATTTGTGTCCTGATCACTCTTTAAAACAAATGGGATAGAGAAGTGTGCGTGTGTGTGTTAAAGGGGTGTGAATGTTGCTCAGACTCTCTCTATGGTCTTCATCATCTCCTGTACA
The DNA here is from genome assembly GCF_019097595.1 of Hemibagrus wyckioides. NCBI lineage: Eukaryota > Metazoa > Chordata > Actinopteri > Siluriformes > Bagridae > Hemibagrus > Hemibagrus wyckioides. The sequence goes on along the minus strand of NW_026690811.1, from coordinate 224,671 downwards.
CGCTGCTTCACGATGCTCAGCACTGCAGAGGCTAAAGCTGCTGGATCTCTGTAAAGCTCCAGAGGCTGATAGAAAAGGTCCTCAAGCAGCACTGTCAGCATATTCTGTACAAACACAAACACACACACATTTCCAGCATGATACTGAAGAGATTGATCAGAGAATTTAAAGCAGGTTCTTTAGAACGTGTCTCATGGCATTAGAAAAAGTTCCTCCCTTGCAGAAAGCCTTAAAAAGAGTCGCTCTGCCTCAGGCTCCCTGATGTCCACGTCCCACTGGCTGATGGCTAGAAACAGAGGCTGCAAAAATCCATGTACAACTTGGTACACACTTAGATCTCATTGACCTGAACAACTTTCACACTGCATGTCATTAAGTCTAATCCACAGGAAGTCAGTTATTTTGAGTTGTTTGCAAAACGCACCCAATGGAATTTGATATCCTCCTCCTAGAGAATTGATACAACCGCCACCAAACCCAGGCTAATATGATCTCAAGACATTGATACAACCGCCACCAACCCCAGGCTAATATGATCTCAAGACATTGATACAACCGCCACCAAACCCAGGCTAATATGATCTCAACACATTGATACAACCGCCACCAACCCCAGGCTAATATGATCTCAAGACATTGATACAACCGCCACCAAACCCAGGCTAATATGATCTCAAGACACTGATACAACCGCCACCAAACCCAGGCTAATATGATCTCAAGACATTGATACAACCGCCACCAAACCCAGGCTAATATGATCTCAAGACATTGATACAACCGCCACCAAACCCAGGCTAATATGATCTCAAGACATTGATACAACCGCCACCAAACCCAGGCTAATATGATCTCAAGACATTGATAATGCAAAGTTGATGAGTGATTTTTGATCTCAAACGGTTCAGCCGTGAGAAGCCCTTAAACTTATGGCGAATAAAACGAAACAGGCAGTGGCTAATAACTTCTGTGTACATTATGTGATCTACATGAAATCTTAGGATTATGTTAAGCATAGAAAGCTGATCACAGAGATATGACAACTGTGAGTCTCGGTCATAGCGCCACCAACTGGCAGCAGGAAGTGTGTCACTCTTTGAAATCTCTAATATTTTGTCCCTTACTTTCACCTGATTTGGTTCAAAATCAGTCAGAATAATGACAAGACATGGCTGATGTGAAACTGTGAAGGAATTTTTGATACCTTGAATCGTGTTACTATGGCTTCATGTTCACAATTTATATATACAGAGTCAACCAAAAAATGTATATACACTTCAGGAAAAGAAAAACAGTATGATGTATATTATGTTAGTGTAATATTAATAATATTATCATAATATCATCATATATATTAATCTATAATGTATAGCAATAAATTTAGTAATAAAATATTTAAATAAAATTTTTCTTTCCCTGGAATGTGTATACATTTTTCTGGGTGACTCTATATATACAGTATCTCATAAAAGTGTGTACACCCCTCACATTATTGTAAATATTTTATTAAATCTTTTCATGTGACAAGACTGAAGAAATGACGCTCTGCTACAATGTACAGTAGTGAGTGTACAGCCTGTATAACAGTGTAAATTTGCCGTCCCCTCAAAATAACTCAACACACAGCCATTAATGTCTAAACCGTTGGCAACAAAAGTGACTACACCCCTAAGTGGAAATGTCCAAACTGGGCCCAATTAGCCATTTACCCTCCACGGGGTCATGTGACTCGTTAGTGTTACAGGGTCTCAGGTGTGAATGGGGAGCAGGTGTGTTAAATTTGCTGTTATTGCTCTCACACTCTCTCATACTGGTCACTGGAAGTTCAGCATGGCACCTCATGGCAAAGAACTCTCTGAGGATGTGAAAAAAAGTATTGTTGCTCTACATAAAGATGGCCTAGGCTATAAGAAGATTGCCAAGACCCTGAAACTGAGCTGTCAGTCCTGTGAGCCATGTCCTGTGGTCCAATGAGACCAAGATAAACTTATTTGGTTCAGATGGTGTCAAGCGTGTGTGGTGGCAACCAGGTGAGGAGTACAAAGACAAGTGTGCCTTGCCTACAGTCAAGCATGGTGGTGGGAGTGTCATGGTCTGGGCCTGCATGAGTGCTGCCAGCACTGGGGAGCTACAGTTCATTGAGGGAACCATGAATGCCAACATGTACTGTGACATACTGAAGCAGAGCATGATCCCCTCCCTTCAGAGACTGGGCCGCAGGGCAGTATTCCAACATGATAACGATCCCGAACACACCTCCAAGACGACCACTGCCTTGCTAAAGAAGCTGAGGGTAAAGGTGATGGACTGGCCAAGCATGTCTCCAGACCTAAACCCTAAGGTGGGGGAGTGCAAGGTCTCTAACATCCACCAGCTCTGTGATGTCATCATGGAGGAGTGGAAGAGGACCTGGGCTGCTCTACACATCTCACTTTTTTAATGCATCATGAACTAGTGGAGATATATACACATCTAAATATTAAACACACAAATAAATAAATAAATAAATAAATAAAGAAAGAATACATAAATAATAGACATGTAAGGTAAGCATGGCATGCAGGTAGTGGCCATGGGTGGTTGGTGTTTTTGGAGATGGGGGGGGGGGGCTGGTTTTTTTGATAGATAGATAGATAGATAGATAGATAGATAGATAGATAGATAGATAGATAGATAGATAGAGTTTTAGATGGAATTATTGGTCTGGTTATGGATGTGATTTAAGAAATATGAGCAAATGGGTTGATTATTCCACCCACTCCGGATTCTGTTTTAATTTCAATGAGCAGTAATTGCTGGCTGGAGAATATCCATTACGTTATACATGAATACTTACACGGATTACATGTCACAAACATTTCCTCTTTATGATCTGAGTAAGAGTTTCTTCCACATAATACACAAGTGATGCTGTTTTTCTATCTAACTTTTTTGAAATTTACATTTATCTTCATGTTTATGTTCATGTTTACATCTATCTTCAGCTTATTTGCACCTTGAATATATTTGTATATTTAATAGAGTTCACTGTTTACACTTACTCAGATATATATCCATTCAGAAGTTCAATTATTTTTCACTGGTTTATTTATATCTATTTATTATAAGTATACTGCTGGTACCATCACAAATCTGTTCTTTGTTGCACTGACTGAAATTACAATGTTAATACTGACGAGAGAAGAGAAACGGTATTTCGATTCCTCTGTATGTTTGTACATAAAGAAACCTTGATTGTTGCCCCTGGTTTTATTTATTCAGGGTTTGGACTGCACTGTAAATGAAGACTCCTCCTTAGCATGACATGTCAACTAATCAATCTGCACAGATTATAAAGTATTACACAGATTATAAAGTATTACACAAACTAAGCAGTAGAGGTGTATCTAAAGGGCAGGCCAGGAAGTTGGGGTGTCAGGCAATGAGGGTGCGGCTGCAGTACCAATTAGATCTGTGAAAATCAATGTCAAACATTTTAAACATGAAATTTAACTTAGCATTTAACTTACATGGCTATAGAGAAGACAGGAGAGGATGGGAACAGAAAGAGACTTGTGTTTACCACTGATTCAAAAATCATGATCAGTAGACTGACCCTTTCTCTGGTCAGCATGATACCTCATGTAGAAGGGGTGGGGAACAGCTTGGCACTAAGCAAAGGGAGGGTTGAAGGCTTTATCATATTATTTACATTACTATGATTACCATTTTATATTACCTCATTTTTTATTTACATCACACCCCAGTAACTGTATAGTGTATTGTAAGACCTTCATCTCGATTTATCACTTCAATGTGGAGATCCTTTCTTTTCTGCCATTGTGTTTCTGTTTTTCTGTTATATACGTAATATATGTCATATAATATATAATGTTGTTTTTCCACATTTTAGTAAACCATTTAAAAGGTTGTGAAATTCTTTAAAAATTATCTGTACATGAGTGAAACATTCTGTTTGTGTTTAAAGGAAATTTTTATACATATACTGATGACTAAAAATAATCAGAATGAGGCTGTAATAGGAACAAAAATATTTATTTAAGTAAAGCATATAGTCATTATACAAATAAGTTTATTCATAAACAGTTCTATTTATCTATATATTATCTATAATAATAACTTATGGGAATGGGGGAGTGGGATAGGAACAGAGGGATTGATTAAAAAGGGATAGATTAATAAGGGAAGAATGATCTTAAGTACAAGGGTTAAGCCCTTCTTCAGGTCCTGGGGTTCACTGTACAAACCTGTAGGAAAGAAAAGAGATTTTTTAAATATTAAGTTGATCAAAAATAGAAATAAAATGATTTCATACTTACGTGTGGAGCCTGAGCAATGTAGGAAAAAGAAGTGAGAGAAAAGAAGATGAAATGAAACAGAGGAAAAAAAGATGAAGTGGGTAAGGGGAAAGACATTGCTCAGAGCTCCTCCAAAATGTCCATCATCAGCTGGACGTGCAGCTTGAGGAGTCGCTGAACTGTGGTGGCTAAGGCTGCTGGGTCACTGTAGAGCTCCAGAGGCTGAGTGAAGAGTACTTCAGCAAGCTCTGTAAGGTAATCCTATTGACAAATTACACACACATCCAACATAGTGTCACTGAGTTTAAGATACAATCCTGAGAATTTGTGGATCGTGGCATCAGAAGATATTCAACACTTACAATAAGCACTGTGAAGTACAGCTCTGCTGCAGGCTCCCACACGTCCACGTCCCACATGCTGAAGAGCGCAAGCAGGCGCTCCAAGAAACCTCCCTTAAACTTTTGGAAAGAAAGACAAGCTTCATTAATGCCATGTCTTATCAGGTTTAAAAAATATGGAAAAAGAAAACCAGATCAAATAGACCATGTTCTGAAACTCAAACATTACTTAGAAATCTCCTGATAAGACACTTACTGGCTGAGGTTTTGAACCATTTATAAAGTAGCTGAAGAAAATCAGCTCAAAAAAAACATCCAGGAAGTTGTAGTGGTGGTCCTGCACAGAGTAGAAAAGATACAAAAATAAATTAGCTTTACATATTGGAGTCCTGTTTTCTATATTAGCAAAATCTTTTATCTTTAAACATCTGTCATTTCACACAGGCGTTTATTAGCTTACACAGGAGCTGAGCTCTGCTTTAATCGATTCCTGATTGGAAGGCGTCCTCAGGAATCGAATCAGGGCCTCGTAGGCCAACTGCACACCAACTGCATCCTGTTAAAGCAAACGAAAAAATCTCTGTAACTCACTTTGGCTATGGCTGAGAAACTGAAATTATTTCCATCACAAAAATGATACAGTCTTTCATCATTCTGAAGTCACCTGGTTGTTAGCTGCTGCCAGTCGCATGACCATCTTCTTTCCAGCCATGAACAAGAAGTTCTGCTTGTGGATGCTGGCAAGCAGAGTCTGAATATAAGACAGCACACAATATAAAAGTTAAAGCAGAGTGGACTTTACCTGCGCAGTAACAGCAGCTGAATAAAGGTTTTACTCACAGCAAACGCCTCACAAATCGCCTCACGATTTCAGTCACCCCTCTGTCTGAAAGATGGCAGCTAAGAAACAAGAGATGTAAATGTTTAGTGTATATTAAACATACAATACACTGTTACATCATTAAAGAGTGAAGAGGATCGAACCAAATAAAGGGCACCTCCAACTCCTCTGGGTTAAGGCGCTCCTCACTCTCCTGCAAGCCAAATCATTAAATCATTAAAACTCACACAGTAAATTTTACAGTATCCGAATCAGGGGAATAGCAGCATATGTAGATACACATCAGGTCTGAAAGTCTGAATTACCTCAGAAGAGTAGAGCAGGAAGATCATGAGTGCTTCTGATCACAGCAGTTTCATACTAATATTCTGTCACTTAGAAAAAAACAGAAAAACAGGTGAAGGGTCTTGAGGTTGTTCTGTGGGCAGCAGCTGGATGTTCGGCTCAACAAACTTAAAACACACAAACACAATTAGTCACTGCAGTTCATAACATTTTATGATGCCACAATGAATAATCCCTTACCTGAATGCCAGTGAAACTCTCCTTATCACTGGTATAATAAGGGAATCCCTGTAAAAGACAATTAGATGAAACTCAAGATCTACAACCACATTTCACAAAAGTGCTCTTCTAAAAATCATGTCAGTTGAAAAATGTCCATTCTCTTCATCAGAGTAATAAAGACTGTGATTACCTCGCGAGTCAAGCAGTGTGTCTCTGCGCTTTCAAACCAGCAGAGCCGACTCTCTGGACCCCTCATCATTCCAATCATGTCTCTGCTTATGTCCACTGGCCAGAAATAGAGAAACAAAACTTAACATTAGATCTTGTAAAGAAGGATGTTTGTGTGTTTGTATCTCAGTTACAGCAGTGTAGAATACCTGGGAGAGGGAGGAGACTACAGACACACACTGAACATCACGGCAGGCACTGTCCGGCTCATCAGCATCGAGCGGCTGTGAAATGTAGAGCATGAAGATCATAAGTGCTTCTGATCATATCAGATTTATACTAACATTCTTTACAGTAAAAACAACCTTGTAAAATCCATTGATTGGCTTTAGGAAATAAATGAAGGATTTTCTTACCAGAATGACAGCTGAAGGTTCTTCGTGTGGTTTGGTGGGCAGCAGCTGCAGGATTGGCTCAATGACCTTAACACACACACACAAACACACACATACACATACACATACACACACACACACTTAGAAAAAAGTGGCCTGTAGGTTTTAAATGAAGTTAAAATATTACTATTTAACTGACACATACCTGGAGGACAGAGGGAGTATCTGCTGATTCCTCCAGCACATCCACAGGCTCTGCAATAGATTATTTTTCTGTGACTCAGAATTATGACTCTTCAATTACACAATATCAAACTTTCCTATTAATGCATAAAAGTTAATAAAGCAATGAGTTTGATAATTAGTTAACTTGTGAAGAAACAGAAAAATTGTAGCAGTCAGATTGTGTAAATTCACTGTACATGTGACCTGATTAAACTCTCTAAAACCTCCTGCCCCTGTCCACCACCCAAATCTATAAAAAATATTATACTGTATAATTATTAAAACCTTTATACTCACTATGATATTGTGGAAATGAAACGATTAGTGAAGTTCTCTAGGTAGATACCATACACTGCTCAGCCATAACATTATGACCACCTGCCTAATATGCTGTTGGTCCCCTTTTTGCTGCCAAAACAGCCCTGACCTGTCGAGGCATGGACTCCACTAGATCCCTGAAGGTGTGCTGTGGTATCTGGCACCAAGATGTTAGCAGCAGATCCTTTAAGTCCTGTAAGTTGCGAGGTGGGGCCTCCATGGATTGGACTTGTTTGTCCAGCACATCCCACAGATGCTCGATTGGATTGAGATCTGGGGAATTTGGAAGCCAAGTCAACACCTCATTCTCATTGTTGTGCTCATCAAACCATTCCTGATCCATTTTTGCTTTGGGGCACGGTGCATCATCCTGCTGAAAGAGGCCACAGACATCAGGAAATACCGTTACCATGAAAGGGTGTAGATGGCCTGCAACAATGCTTAGGTAGGTGGTTCATGTCAAAGCAACATCCATATGGATGGCAGGACCAAAAGGTTTCCCAGCAGAACATTGCCCAAAGCATGACACTGCCTCCGCCAGCTTGCCCTCTTCCCATAGTGCATCCTGGTGCCATGTGCACACACACCCGTCCATCCACGCCATGTTAAAGAAAACTTGATTTATCAGACCAGGTCACCTTCTTCCATTGCTTCGTGGTCCAGTTCTGATGCTCACGTGCCCATTGTTGGTGCTTTCAGTGGTGCACAGGGGTCAACATGGGTGCCCTGACTATGCAGTCCCATAAGTAACAAACCGTGATTTACTGTGTATTCGGACACCTTTCTATCAGAACCAGCATTAACTTCTTCAGCAATTTGGGCAACAGTAGCTCGTCTTGTGGATCGGACCACATGGGCCAGCCTTCACTCTCCACGTCCATCAGTGAGCCTTGGCCGCCCATGACCCTGTCACCGGTTCACCACCGTTCCTGCTTTGGACCACGTTTGATAGATACTGACCACTGCAGACCGGGAACACCCCACAAGAGCTGCAGTTTTGGAGATGCTCTGATCCAGTCGTGCAGCCATCACCATTTGTCAAACTCGCTCAAATCCTTACACTTTCCCATTTTTCCTGCTTTTAACACATCAACTATGAGGACAAAATGTTCACCTGCTGTCTAATATATCCCACACACTAACAGGTGCCATGATGAGGAGATCATCAGTCTTATTCACGTCACCTGTCGGTGGTCATAATGTTATGGCTGATCGGTGTACATCTGTAACCATGCCCTTTAGCGCGAGAGCTGATTAATCAGTAGTCTAAGTATGATTTAGTATAAAACCAGTAGTCAGGGTTGTTAAAAGTGACTTTTTAATGGGGATGAGTATTATATTATGGAAATAAACTAAATTCTCGTTACCCGAGCTCATCAACTCGGTTCAGGATTTTAGTGTGTAATTTAAAGCAGCAGCATGTTCACTAGCAGGTGAACTATTATTAGGAGAAATATCATATTCACATTAATATAACCAATAAAGTGTTAAATAATTACAACAAATATACAAGTTCTCTCGGTAGATATGATTAGTCCAAATATTACACTGTCATTGAAATCGCTAAAAATCGGCTAAAGTCCGTTAGCGCGCTAGCTGCTGAATCACAAAGCTAAGCACGATTTATTTTATTAAAACCAGGAGAAGGGGTTGTTAAGAATGGACTTCTAATGGGGTAAATATTTCATTGTGGAAATAAAATAAATTCTTAAACCGAGCTTAATGATTTTATTGTGTAGTTTAAACCAGTAGCCAGGTTCGCTAGCACGGTAACTAGCATTAGGCTAATTCACGGCAAGATGAGGTGTCTTGTGTGCTACATAACATTAGACTGTAACACTGTCACTTTAACATGATTTATTGTAGAAACAGTGTGGCATTAAAGGATAAAGATCATCCTACCTTGAGGACACTGAGTGTGTTCAGCAGGAGCAAATTATAAAATGTAAAATATATAATTTGTAAATGCATTTTTTACGGACTTCACTTCCTGGTTTCCGTACAGTTCGGTTTTTCTCGGAGGTTTTCGGTAGATGCCGTAAACAGGAGTTTTTTTTTTTTTTAAGGTCGTATCGTCTTTAAACTGGTCCTACAGCTTGAATTCTAACTGTACAGCTACATACTGCCTTAAACTTCAGCTATGCTTCACTCCCTGGGCTTCCCGGACATTTCAGCTTATTATTATGATTATTATTATTATTTATTCATTATTGACTCTTGTTACTAGTTAGTGCTGGCTTATACTAGTTAGTGTTGGTTTATACTAGTTAGTGCTGGTTTATACTGGTTTATACTAGTTAGTGCTGTTTTATACTAGTTAGTGTTGGTTTATACTAGTTAGTGCTGGTTTATATTGGTTTATACTAGTTAGTGCTGTTTTATACTAGTTAGTGCTGTTTTATACTAGTTAGTGTTGGTTTATACTGGTTCTGAAGGTCGCAAGATTTGGATTATCTTTTGGCATTTTTGCTACACCCCTGTTTCGGATTTCTCTGTACTCCACTACCGGATTTGACTCCTACACCGACTCTACAGCGCAGCGATGATGAACTTCGGGGGAGGAGCCGAGCCTTAGCACCCGGATGTAGATCCCGAGCCCGGATGGAGCGGACTGTACGACCCCTGGAATGGTGAGTTACTGAGTTTCCTCTTTTTCACTTAAGTATAAAGTCTTTTAAACACCGCGTTATTACAAAAAACCACAATCAGGAATATCGTTTTATATGATTAGATGGTTTTGAGAAATTCTGTTCGGCTAATCTTTATTCGGCTAATCGCTTTACGTACACGATCAGTATGCTAAAGCTAGCGGACAAAATGGCAGACTCCAGTGAAACGAGCAGGGAAGAAGAAAACAGTGTTGATGTTTTCAGATATGTTAACATCAGCTTTTCATAAAAGTCCCAATGTTTACTTAACGTTTGCTAAAGTTTACTAAGTCAAGCCGAGGAGTATTAGCAAAGATTAGCTAGACGGCTAGTTAGCATGTAGCTAAGTAATTGTTTTTCAGTGTTCGTAGTTTTTTTTTGATGGAGTGAATAGAATAAGTTAAAATACTTACAATAACATGAAGTAACTTATTAGTTTAAGGATTTTTCATTGTCCGTGTTTGTCGAGTTGTTAAAGCGGAGAGAGAAAGGGGCTGTGAGGAAAGGCAGCTAGCTGAACAAAACCAATCGGTACAAATAAATGGAGCTAGTGTGGCAATGTAGAGTGCAGCTTAGGCAAAAATATCAAGCTGTTTGTTTCAATTCTGTTCAGCAAGGTTTTGTTTCTAGCTGTCGTGAATAAAATAGTTAGGAGTAGTGTAATTTACGATAAAGGGCGAATTTTTGAGAGGAGACACAATTGGACTCAAAGGGGATGTGAAGCACTGGAGTAAGAAAGTGCTAAAGTAATAGACTGTAATAGAAATGTATTTTAATCTGCATTTTTTGGGGGAAGATATTTTTAAGCATTGAAATAAGTGCACAGTGTGACTAACAGTGAAGCCGTGATACTGGAAGAGCCCTGTATAACACCTATAAATGCAGCTAAAATGTAAATACTGAGTTTTTAATGCAGTGTTATAGGAAGATTACAGTAATATAACTTGTGTAAATACTTCTTGTTTTGATAGTGAGGCTTTCCTGCTGTATAAAACATACACAGTGCTATTAAAATAAAACCCCATCTCCTGGACTTGAGGATTTAGAGAGTTTAATCAGTCACATGTACAGTGAATTTACACAAGCTACTAATGCTACAATTAGTCTGTTTCTTCACAAATTAACTAGCTAACTAACTCACAGGTTTATTAACTTTTAAGCATTAGAAAGAAAGGAGAGAAAAATTTACAAGGTCTCTCTCTCTCTCTCTCTCTCTCTCTCTACTACCTTATAAATTTGGCCATTTTAATGTTTTACATTTAACAGAAAATATTAGTTGTAATTAAACTTACATGAAACTAATTTATTGCAGAAGCTGTGGATTTGCTGGGAGAATCGTCAGATACTCCCTCAGTCCTCCAGGTATGTGTCAGTAAAATATTTTAACTACATTTGAAACGTGTAGGCTGCTTTTGTCTAAGTGTGTGTGTGTGTGTGTGTGTGTGTGTGTCTTAAGGTTGTTGAGCCAATCCTGCTGCAGCTACCCACAGAAACTCACTCCACATCTTCACCCGTCCTTCTGGTAACCAAACCTGTCATTTATTTACTAAAGCTGATCACTGGATTTTACAAGTGACAGAATGTTTGAAAGTGTTAGTGTGAAACTGCTATGATAAACACTGATGATCCTCATCTTCTACTTTTCACAGCCCCTCAGTGCTGGTGAGCTGAACAGCACCTGCTGTAATGTTGAGTACAACACTGCAGACTCCTCCAACTCCCAGTCTGGGGTATTGTACAGTGCTGCAGCTGAGATACAAACACACACACATCCTTCTTTACAAGTTCTAATGTTTAGTTTCTCTATTTCTAGGCAGTGGACGTTAAGGGATACTTCCTCGGGATGATAAGGGGTCCTGAGAGTGGATTTGCTGGTTTAAAACCACCAAGACGCGCTACTTTGACCAGCTGGTAATCACCATCTTTGTTACTCTGATGAAGAGAATTGATATTAATGATTATTAGATGAACACTTTTGAGAAGTAGATCTTGAGTTTCAGCTAATTGTCATTTGCAGGGATTCCCTTATCAGACCACCATCGAGGACCATTTCACTGTCATACAGGTGAGGGATTATCTGTTGTGGCGTCACAAAACTTTTGTTAGTTGCAGTGACTAATTGTGTTCACTTCAAATTGTTCTCTTAAGGCTGAATATGGGAAGGTTACAGAGCTCCTTTCCTGTAACCGGGTGGAAACCATCATGGAGCCACTTGAGGATTATGTGGTAAATTTATTGCAATGTCATGAAGTCTTTATTGTAGATAGTAACACTTGGAATTTTGTACACATATGGGTCTGCAGTGTTTTTATATATTTTTTTAATTTAACAGCAAACCTTTAAAAAGGTGTCCTGCACGTTCCTGCATGTGGCTAAAGATGGTCAGGTGAACACCTCCACCTGGGAGCAGGAGCAGGTTGACTCTCCCCACAGTGATTCAGAGGAACAGTACGACTCTGAGGTAATTCTGTGTTTCAGACCTGATGTGTATCTACAGATGCTGCTATTCCCCTGAATGGGAGGCTGTAACATTTACTGTGTGAGTTTTAATGATTTATTGCTAATGTGTCTTGCAGGAGAGTGAGGAGAGCCTTAGCCAAGAGGAGATGGAGGTGCCCTTTACTTGGTACGCTTCTCTTCACAGTTTAATGGTATAAAGGAGTAATGTATGTTTAATACACTAAGCATGTAAATCTTTTGTTTCTTAGGGACCATCTTACAGAGAGAGGGGTAACTGATATCGGCCTGAAGCTGCATGCTCTCCGTGAGGCGTTCGCTGTGAGTAAAACCTTTGTTTAGCTGCTGTTTTTGCTCAGGGGAAGTTCACTCTGCTTTAGCTTATATTATGTGCTGTCTTATATTCAGATTCATCTTACCTGCATCCACAATCAACTTCTTGTTCGTTATGGGGAAGAAGATTGTGATGCGTCTGGCAGCAGTTAACAACCAGGTGACTTCAGAATGATGATAGACTGTTTCCTTGTGCAAAATACTTTCAGTTACTGGGCTTGAAAATGATGTAGTTGTGTATTTTGGTGTGATTTATACACATGGGTTTGTCCATTCTGACTTTTGGACGCTTTATTATGTCCATTTTATGATGAAACAGGAAAAGACTTTGAAAATCATCTGTCATTTTCTGATCATGTTAAATATCAACACAACTAGACTGAAATATACAGGTAAGATATGCAACTAATTGTAACATGAACAGAGCAAGATATAAACTGATATCTACTGGTTTCCTGTCAGGGTTGTGGACTGTTTTCTGGCCACTAGAGACCCCCACTGCCTTTTTGTTGGTGTCCAGTCTCTGTCATTATGTCTAATAGGTGTCTCCTGTGCTTTTTTTAGGTTTGTGTATTTAAGTCACATGCTTGATTCACAAGTAACGGATGAATAATTATTTCAAATAATGTCTCTATAATTAATCACTTGTTATAATAGTACTTCAAATCAGATCAAATAAATAAATAATACAATGCAGATATTATATTTCTCTGATCCACCAGTGTGTCTCTACATCCTTATTTGACAAGAAAAAAGGCCATGATATATTTACACCACACTGTCTGGGAGCCAAATGCTGTTGTGTATGTATAGATAGATGAACAGCTCTTGTGTATATATAGAATAAAGTGTAGGTTTTGACATGACCGATAAATGTGGACTGAGAGGCTGGGTGTGGCGACTCACCCCCACAAGGCAGTGGCACATGTTGGCATAAGTGACGGAAGTTGGGTTCAGAAATGGCTTTTTCGAAGATCAGGTCCACGACTCCTTTAAGTCTCTCCTCTGTTCTTTCATGAGCTGCTGGAACATCTGTAACATCAGTTTATTCAAGATACTGCGCACTTTCTGGACGAGCTCCTGGGTCTTGACCATTTCCTGGTCATCTTCGTCGCTGTGGGACTTTTTCCATCGCTGGCTTCCAGGCTTTCTCAGCCTTGTCCAGTTGCATGTCATCATTCAGAGACACGCTGGTGGTGATCTTGTTTGGATTTTTAAGCTCAAACAGCTTAGAGATGACAAAAACAATTGAAATGTTTATTTAAAACTGATAGGCTGTGACTTGAATTAATGCACCAAATAAAAGACTGATCAACCCTCAGATACTCCAGACTTTAATGTTGCAATTAATAAAGCTATCTGGTGTTTTAAAGTTCCCTTTGTGAGACTTACAGGTCCTCGACCTGCTCCAGGGCAATAAAAAGTGATACATTAGCCTGACGCTTCATACTGAGTAAAGCACTGTGCTCCTATAGAGCGTCATGTCACTAACTGTCATGTTTACCTTGTCCAGAACGACGCCAGGGATGTCCGGAAAACCCTCGGGTCTGTGCATGCTGGCACTGACGAAGCGTAAACGCAGCAGGAATTCCCGATTGTACTTCTTCCTCTCTTTTGGGTTACTAGGAGAGGCAGAGGGATGAGGCTCTGAAGGCTGGACCTCAACAGGAGCAGGCTCAGGAGTGTTCTTTGGCTCAGTCTCCATTGGGGGTGTGGTTTGTAGAGGGGCAGGAGTCTCCACAATGTCACCCCCTGTAAGCGTCTGGTGGTCAGACAAGAAATCACCAAAACTGATGTTGGCTTTCTTTGCCTCCTCTTTCTCCTCTTCCGTCAGGGGAATGAAGAATCTGACCGGTTCCCTGGGCTTTTTCTGGGATCGAGTCTGAAGGAAAACACACACAGGATCAATGTAATGTTCATCATAATGTATCAAAACAGAAATAAAGTAATATTACAGACAACACCACTAAAGCAGCTGGATTTGTTTCTTTTCTTCTGTGTAGTAGTATTTTTGTAGTACACTGAAATTGTCCAGCTCAGTATTCAGCTCTGAAGCAGGGGCAGTGTTCAGCTCCGCCTCCTTTGTGGGTGTGTTTTTTGGAGGTACAGGATCCCTCACAGTGATGCTGCATTCAGGCCTTTTAGGAGGTGTCGTCAGTAAAGATGACATTTTAACTCCATAGAGCTCGGCCATCATGTCTCGATTGCAGTCATTAGGGTCCGTGTTTATAATCTGTAAGGAATTAGGATAAATGCTTGATTCATGAGCACAGAACATGACCGTGATAAAACCAGCCAGATGTCTGCTATTCTAGCAAAACTTTATTTGATTCATTACCAGTTTGCACTCCCTTTTCTGCAGAAGATGACCTTCATACTCAGCTGGAAAAAAAAAACAGTCCCAACATGTAAGTAATAACACCTCAGGCCCTGTCCCGAATCAGAAAAAGTTCAGCCCTATACATAATAAATTTATATTTTACCAATGAAATATTTTTAATAATGATAATAAAAAATTCGTTACCACTCATGACACCAGCATTTCTGTCCTGAACTTCCACGGGACTGGCCATTTGACACGGCTGCATCTGCCGAAAAAAAGTGCAGAGTTCAATTAAATACACAAACCTAAACAAAGCACAGGAGACACCTATTAGACATAATGACAGACTGGACACCAACAAAAAGGCAGTGGGGGCTTTTAGTGGCCAGAAAACAGTCCACAACCCTGACAGGAAACCAGTAGATATCAGTTTATATCTTGCTCTGTTCATGTTACAATTAGTTGCATATCTTACCTGTATATTTCAGTCTAGTTGTGTTGATATTTATCATGATCAGAAAATGACAGATGATTTTCAAAGTCTTTTCCTGTTTCATCATAAAATGGACATAATAAAGCGTCCAAAAGTCATGATGTACAAATCAATGTGTATAAATCACAACAAAATATGGATTTTAATTAAAACACTTAAGAGAAACATTATTTCAGACTTTTGGATAATAGCTTGATAGACTTTTATTTGATAATTATGTTCAGTATTGAGATTAAAATTTATACTTGATTTGGATTGGTCAGAAGGTGTTCAGCATGGACCTGATAGCAGTTCAGGTTTCAAATCAAATCTCTCTTTTTTAAGAATGTCCTCTTTCTGATTATCGTCTACTAAAAACAGTCTATAATATCTATATAGTCATAATTCGGGGGGTGGGAGTACACTACATTTTTATAACTTATTGAAAAAAATTTTAATCTTAAAAATGTAATATATAAATATTTACAGAAATGCATGAATCAACAACAATGCAAATTATATTAATATAATTATATTATTAATGTAAATTAGACTAATACACAGGAAATAAAAAAACAACATTAATAATCTATAGATCCTATACATTTAACAAAAACTAAATGTAAAAACCAGCAGACATTTTCTACAATTCTACAATCATTAAAATGTTTACATTTATAGATTATGATAGAGATGAGACTAATGCTGAAATCTAGGGGTGAAATACTTACCACACATACTTACCACAGATACATACCTTACATCATGAATACGAGGTGATGAACATGAGGTGAAGACTGAGCTTTTTAAAGTTACATCTCGTTCACAAAAATACTAACTACCCAAGTGGGGACTAGGACAGGTGTCCTGATGAACTCCATCTCCCCATCAGGATCCACAGGATGCCGTCTACTCAGAGGGGCTTCTTGATTGCCATCCTCTTCGTCCTGCCTCCTCCTTATGCCCTGGCGTGGGACAGGAGTTATCATTGTGGCAGGATCATAGTACATACCAGCCACAATGCTGTGGATGTCGATATTGAAATAAGGCTGGGGCAAAGGAACTGTTGAAGGCTGTGGACTCCCTGAAAGTGGTGGCCTCCTCACAGGGGATGGGGTCCTGAGAGGGGATGGACTCCTCACAGGGGGTGGGACTAGGTGATTCCCCTCACTCTCAGGTCGGTGACTTGTACAGAGTGAGAGGCACCCTGAACCAAAACGGCTACCACAGCATTCTGCAGCGCCATGCAATACCCTCTGGTATGCATCTAGTTGGTCAGGGGTTCATCCTACAGCAAGATAATGACCCAAAACATAAGTCCAAGCTATGCCAGAACTACCTCAGGAAAAAAGAACAAGATGGTAAGCTTGAAAACATGGAGTGGCCAGCACAGTCTCCAGACTTAAACCCCATGGAGCTGGTTTGGGATGAACTGGACAGAAGAGTGAAAGCAAAGCTACAAGTGCCACACATTTATGGAAACTTCTGCAACAGATTTGGGAAGAACTTTCTGAAGAATATTTGATTTCTATTGTAGAAAGAATGCCACGAGTGTGTTCAGCTGTTATATCTGCCAAAGGTGGCTACTTCGATGAGTCAAAAGTTTAGAATACATTTTGGTCTAAAATTGATTCCATGATTTCTTTTTTAACTCCAATTGCTTATTTGTACTATGCTTTCATTTCAGAGTGCAATGAGACATTAAACTGAATAATTTTCAATAAAAAAATGGAAAAATTGGAGTGTTCTAAAACTTTTGACCAGTAGTGTATATATATATGCATAAACTTTTAAGCCATAACATTATGACCAGCTGCCTAATATTGTTAGTCCTCCTTTTGCTGCCAAAATAGCCCTGCAGCCCTGACCCATAGAGGTGTGGTCTTCACTAGATCTCTGAATGAAATTTATTTATTTATTTTTATATACACTATATTGCCAAAAGTATTCGCTCACCCATCCAAATAATCAGAATCAGGTGTTCCAATCACTTCCATGGCCACAGGTGTATAAAATCAAGCACCTAGGCATGCAGACTGTTTTTACAAACATTTGTGAAAGAATGGGTCGCTCTCAGGAGCTCAGTGAATCCAGCGTGGAACTGTGATAGGATGCCACCTGTGCAACAAATCCAGTCGTGAAATTTCCTCGCTCCTAAATATTCCACATTCAACTGTCAGCTGTATTATAAGAACGTGGAAGTGTTTGGGAACGACAGCAACTCAGCCACGAAGTGGTAGGCCACGTAAACTGACGGAGCGGGGTCAGCGGATGCTGAGGCGCATAGTGTGAAGAGGTCGCCAACTTTCTGCAGAGTCAATCACTACAGACCTCCAAACTTCATGTGGCCTTCAGATTAGCTCAAGAACAGTGCGCAGAGAGCTTCATGGAATGGGTTTCCATGGCCGAGCAGCTGCATCCAAGCCATACATCACCAAGTGCAATGCAAAGCGTCGGATGCAGTGGTGTAAAGCACACCGCCACTGGACTCTAGAGCAGTGGAGACGCGTTCTCTGGAGTGACGAATCGCGCTTCTCCATCTGGCAATCTGATGGACGAGTCTGGGTTTGGCGGTTGCCAGGAGAACGGTACTTGTCTGACTGCATTGTGCCAAGTGTAAAGTTTGGTGGAGGGGGGATTATGGTGTGGGGTTGTTTTTCAGGAGCTGGGCTTGGCCCCTTAGTTCCAGTGAAAGGAACTCTGAATGCTTCAGCATACCAAGACATTTTGGACAATTCCATGCTCCCAACTTTGTGGGAACAGTTTGGAGCTGGCCCCTTCCTCTTCCAACATGACTGTGCACCAGTGCACAAAGCAAGGTCCATAAAGACATGGATGACAGAGTCTGGTGTGGATGAACTTGACTGGCCTGCACAGAGTCCTGACCTCAACCCGATAGAACACCTTTGGGATGAATTAGAGCGGAGACTGAGAGTCAGGCCTTCTCGTCCAACATCAGTGTGTGACCTCACAAATGCCCTTCTGGAAGAATGGTCAAAAATTCCCATAAACACACTCCTAAACCTTGTGGACAGCCTTCCCAGAAGAGTTGAAGCTGTTATAGCTGCAAAGGGTGGACCGACGTCATATTGAAACCTATGGATTAGGAATGGGATGTCACTTAATTTCTTATGCGAGTCAAGGCAGGTGAGCGAATACTTTTGGCAGTATAGTGTATGTATATATTCATTCAGAGATCTAGTGAAGACCACACCTCTATGGGTCAGGGCTGCAGGGCTCTTTTGGCAGCAAAAGGAGGACTAACAATATTAGACAGGTGGTCATAATGTAATGGCTTAAAAGTTTATGCATGTGTATACACCACTGTTCAAAAGTTTTAGAACACCCCAATTTTTACAGTTTTTTATTGAAAATTATTCAGTTTAATGTCTCATTGCACTCTGAAATGAAAGCATAGTACAAATAAGCAACTGGAGTTAAAAAAAGAAATCATGGAATCAATTTCTAGACCAAAATGTATTCTAAACTTTTGACTCATCGAAGTAGCCACCTTTGGCAGATCTAACAGCTGAACACACTCGTGACATTCTTTCTACAATAGAAATCAAATATTCCTCAGAAAGTTCTTCCCAAATCTGTTGCAGAAGTTTCCATAAATGTGTGGCACTTGGTTGCTTTGCTTTCACTCTTCTGTCCAGTTCATCCCAAACCATCTCCATGGGGTTTAAGTCTGGAGACTGTGCTGGCCACTCCATGTTTTCAAGCTTACCATCTTGTTCTTTTTTCCTGAGGTAGTTCTGGCATAGCTTGGACTTATGTTTTGGGTCATTATCTTGCTGTAGGATGA
Organism: Hemibagrus wyckioides; assembly: GCF_019097595.1. Lineage (NCBI taxonomy): Eukaryota > Metazoa > Chordata > Actinopteri > Siluriformes > Bagridae > Hemibagrus > Hemibagrus wyckioides. The sequence goes on along the minus strand of NW_026690811.1, from coordinate 205,537 downwards.
ACCCCTGACCAACTAGGTGCATACCAGAGGGTATTGCATGGCGCTGCAGAATGCTGTGGTAGCCGTTTTGGTTCAGGGTCCCTCTCACTCTGTACAAGTCACCGACCCTGGATCCAGCAAAACAGCCCCAGACCATCACACTTCCTCCTCCATGTTTGACAGTTGATGCCACACACTGTGGAACCATCCTTTCTCCTACTCGACGGCGTACAAAGATCCTGCGTGATGAACTGAAGATTTCAGTTTTTGATTCATCAGTCCATAATACCTTCTTCCAGTCTTCAGTAGTCCAATGGCGGCGTTTCATGGCCCAGGCAAACCTCTTTGTCTTATTCTGATGTCTTAGTAATGGCTTTCTTGCTGCAACTCGTCCTGTCAAACCTGCAGCTCAAAGTCTTCTCTTCACAGTTGAAACTGAGACTTGCTTACTACGACCACTATCAAGCTGTGCTTGAAGCTGTTGTCCTGTGAGCTGCCTATCACACAAGCTGTTAACTCTCAGAAATTTGTCCTCTGATTCAGTTGTGGCTTTGGGTCTGCCAGACCTCTTCCTGTCAGAGTTTGCCCCAGTTTCTGAGTGCCTTTTGATGGTGAAGGAAACTGTACTCACTGACACCTTGACTTTCTTTGCAATTTCTCTGTAGGAAAGACCTACATTTTTAAGTGTTATGATGGTCTGTCTCTCTTTCGTTGTTAATTGCCTTTTTCTCGCCATTTTTGTAGCGACACGCTACTTTCTGCAGTACAATACTGTTCAACTGATGCTCACGAGGGTATGGTACCACAGTGTGTTCCAACACTGCTTTTATGCAGACAGAGGGGGTTGTAAGTAATCCAGAAAAGCTGGAAGGCCTGTAGGAATTAGTAGCACCAGCTTTCAAGGCTTGATCAACCTCCATTGCTGCAGAACAGCTTTAAATTGTTAACCCATTTTGTGTTCCCTGAAAAAGGCCTTTTTGTATAATTCTGAAATGTACATTATTTTTCAGTTTTGGGTAACCTTACCTTTTTTTTAACCTCTGGCAGTTCACCACTTACCTTTGTACCATTTCAAGCTATTCATTGGACTTGAACGACTTGAATTGCAATAAATAACTGGAAAAATTGGGGTGTTCTAAAACTTTTGACCGGTAGTGTATGTGTGTGTGTATATACACACTTTACTGTGCAAACAGTGTGTATGTGTAAAAATAAGAATTAATAAGAAAGAAAAGCTCAGATATTTAGAGACAGACCTTTTTTATTTATATATCTATTATATAAGTCAGTATGAGTGAGAGTGAGGGGAATCACCTAGTCCCACCCCCTGTGAGGAGTCCATCCCCTCTGTACACCATCATGGCACCTGTTAGGGGGTGGGATTAGACAGCAAGTTAACAATTTTGTCCTCAAAGCTGATGTGTTAGATGCAGAAAAAATGGGCGAGTGTATGGAGAAGGGCCAAATTGTGATGGCTATACGACTGGATCAGAGCATCTCCAAAACTGCAGCTCTTGTGGCGTGTTCCCAGTCTGCAGTAGTCAGTATCTATCAAAAGTGGTCCAATGAAGGAACATTGGGTTATGGCAGCGACTGAGGGCAGGACTAGCGAGAAAACTTGAACACAATCAAAGGGGGCTGAACACAAATGCAGATAACCAGATCACAGTTCTGGAGAAATGTTTACTTATCTTTAATTAGATAATAATGCAGGTCAAATAATCCACAAAACAAATCCAAGTCAGCTCAAAAGACTTGACAGTAGTTCCAAAGAATAAATCCCCAAAATCCACAAGGTTAATCCAAAAGCATACAAAAGGTTCACAGGAGTCTAATCAAAAAACAAAGTCAATACTTCCAAAAAGTCATTCTAATTAGTCCACAAAATAAATCCATAAGGCATTCAAAAGAGCACTTGTCAATCAATCAAAACAAAGAACTATACCAGATGCACAAAGTCTTTTAAGGACAAGGCCATAAAACAGAGCACACGGCTGACCTAGACTTAATCAAGGTACAGGAAACACTAAGCAAAGTATTTGTGGAGGAAAAGGGTGAGTTAAATACACAAACCTAAACAAAGCACAGGAGACACCTATTAGACATAATGACAGAGACTGGACACCAACAAAAAGGCAGTGGGGGCCTCTAGTGACCAGAAAACAGTCCACAACCCTGACAGGAAACCAGTAGATATCAGTTTATATCTTGCTCTGTTCATGTTACAATTAGTTGCATATCTTACCTGTATATTTCAGTCTAGTTGTGTTGATATTTAACATGATCAGAAAATGACAGATGATTTTCAAAGTCTTTTCCTGTTTCATCATAAAATGGACATAATAAAGCGTCCAAAAGTCAGAATGGACAAACCCATGTGTATAAATCACACCAAAATATGGATTTGAATTACAACACTTAAGAGAAACATTATTTCAGACTTTTGCATAACAGCTTGATAGACTTTTATTTGATAATTATGTGCAGTATTGAGATTAAAATTTATACTTGATTTGGATTGGTCAGAAGGTGTTCAGCATGGTCCTGATAGCAGTTCAGGTTTCAAATCAAATCTCTCTTTTTTAAAGAATGTCCTCTTTCTGATTATATATATACAGTTATACAAACCAAAAAATAGTGTATGTCAAATATGTACAGAAGAAACTGAATCTGAGTTTAGAGACTAACTAACTAACTAACTAACTAAATATAATCACAATCGTTTACATCAGCAAACAAAACATTAATATAAATTATGTATACACAGGCCAGAGGGGCTCCAGAACCCATATCACAACATGTAGCAGCTCCTTTTACCTGCTGGCCCAGGTGCATGGGGTGCCGTGATCGTATAGTGGTTAGTACTCTGCGTTGTGGCCGCAGCAACCCCGGTTCGAATCCGGGTCACGGCATTGGCTTTTCCACATCACCGTTGAACGCTAGGCATGGCTTTTGACCGCTGGCTGTTTGTCACTTGAAAAGCATAAAAAGGTAGGACCCCGCTCCCCTTAAAACTCACATGGGCCAGTGGCGCAATGGATAACGCGTCTAACTACGGATCAGAAGATTCTAGGTTCGACTCCTGGCTGGCTCGGCTGCCTTTTAAGAGCCCAAAGGTGTGCCACAAATTCCATCTGCCGAATTGCTGGCAGAGTAACACCTCCCACAATCCCTGAAATGCGGAGAGTCCTGTACTGGGAGGTATGCTGGTTTTCTGCACCAGGAACACCAGCCCACGCTCTGTCTAGCGGCTGATCTTCCGCTGGAGTGACAGCTCGAGTAGCTGGATATTCGGTCAGCACTGGCCGATTTTGTGCTCTGCAATGCAAGGTTCCCATACAAAGCTCTGGATGATACCGCACTGGAGCTCAAACTGCTTGGTGGTCGAGTAAAATGCTGATCTCAACTCTCCTGGGGCGCCCTCCCATATGGTCTAGCGGTCAGGATTCCTGGTTTTCACCCAGGTGGCCCGGGTTTGACTCCCAGTATGGGAACGTGACTTTATTGGATTGCCCGCAGAGCTGGCAAGGAGTTCACCAAATCGCTGAGTTAATAACGGCTGGGAACGCTTCCTCAACGGAAACCAAAAACGATCACTGATTGCAGCCAGCAGCATGTTGGTGTTGTGTTCATTTCGATTCACAGCGCAAAACGTTACATAACTGATTTGTCATCACTTATTTATTTGTAGGCTCCCCCTAAGGCTCCCATGGGCCAGTGGTGCTACCTGAAGAACGATAGTCTGGGTCAGCCGGCCAATCACAGCTCACCCGGGAAATCTTTCTCGCCCAATCACATCGGCCCGTTACATCTTTCTTCCCCAATCCCTGCGCTGAAAAGATGGACAGACAATGATGGCCGCGCCCATAGCGAGCCAATCGAATCTCTCGCAATTTTATCGTTCTCCGCTAATCGCAACAATGGCCCGCCCACGGCAATCGATGGATCTTGCGCGCTAATGATGTGTCATTCAAGTCAAATGTATTCGCATAATTACAGTGTCATCCATCAATCTAACCTAACACTAGCCTACAATCTCCACAGAAGGTTGATCTGAAAAAGAGACCTCAGTCTGGGAATTCCTCCACATCTAAGAGTACATCCCCTACCCTGACTCCATCGCCATCCCCAACTCCTAAGCCTCTAATTGGTGAAACCCTGTCTTCTGCTTCTTCCCAACCATGTTCTAAAAGTAGTGGTGGCTCCAGCAGTGGCAGCATCACTGATGAAGGTCAGTGCAAATAAAGATGATCAGACTTTATGGTGTGTAGGAATGTACTCTCATTCACACTATTGCAGTTATACAGTAGACATACTGATGACTAAAAATAATCAGAATGAGACGGTAATAGGAACAAATGAAAACATTTATTAAAGTAAACTATATAAACACTATACAACTATAAGTTTATTTACAACAATATTATTTGCAGCTACTATTTATACTAATTACTATTAGAATAAGAATGTCCTTTTTTAGCAGGCTGTGATTGTTATAAAATTAGCTTTTGATGCTTGTTATTTTAATTATTATTCCTTAATTACTCATTACCACATTTGTTTGACAACTACATCATTTTCAAGCCCAGTAACTGAAAGTATTTTGCACAAGGAAACAGTCTATCATCATTCTGAAGTCACCTGGTTGTTAACTGCTGCCAGACGCATCACAATCTTCTTCCCCATAACGAACAAGAAGTTGATTGTGGATGCAGGTAAGATGAATCTGAATATAAGACAGCACATAATATAAGTTAAAGCAGAGTGAACTTCCCCTGAACAAAAACAGCAGCTAAACAAAGGTTTTACTCACAGCGAACGCCTCACGGAGAGCATGCAGCTTCAGGCCGATATCAGTTACCCCTCTCTCTGTAAGATGGTCCCTAAGAAACAAAAGATTTACATGCTTAGTGTATTAAACATACATTACTCCTTTATACCATTAAACTGTGAAGAGAAGCGTACCAAGTAAAGGGCACCTCCATCTCCTCTTGGCTAAGGCTCTCCTCACTCTCCTGCAAGACACATTAGCAATAAATCATTAAAACTCACACAGTAAATGTTACAGCCTCCCATTCAGGGGAATAGCAGCATCTGTAGATACACATCAGGTCTGAAACACAGAATTACCTCAGAGTCGTACTGTTCCTCTGAATCACTGTGGGGAGAGTCAACCTGCTCCTGCTCCCAGGTGGAGGTGTTCACCTGACCATCTTTAGCCACATGCAGGAACGTGCAGGACACCTTTTTAAAGGTTTGCTGTTAAATTAAAAAATATATAAAAATGAACACTGCAGACCCATATGTGTACAAAATTCCAAGAGTTACTATCTACAATAAAGACTTCATGACATTGCAATAAATTTACCACATAATCCTCAAGTGGCTCCATGATGGTTTCCACCCGGTTACAGGAAAGGAGCTCTGTAACCTTCCCATATTCAGCCTTAAGAGAACAATTTGAAGTGAACACAATTAGTCACTGCAACTAACAAAAGTTTTGTGACGCCACAACAGATAATCCCTCACCTGTATGACAGTGAAATGGTCCTCGATGGTGGTCTGATAAGGGAATCCCTGCAAATGACAATTAGCTGAAACTCAAGATCTACTTCTCAAAAGTGTTCATCTAATAATCATTAATATCAATTCTCTTCATCAGAGTAACAAAGATGGTGATTACCAGCTGGTCGAAGTAGCGCGTCTTGGTGGTTTTAAACCAGCAAATCCACTCTCAGGACCCCTTATCATCCCGAGGAAGTATCCCTTAACGTCCACTGCCTAGAAATAGAGAAACTAAACATTAGAACTTGTAAAGAAGGATGTGTGTGTGTTTGTATCTCAGCTGCAGCACTGTACAATACCCCAGACTGGGAGTTGGAGGAGTCTGCAGTGTTGTACTCAACATTACAGCAGGTGCTGTTCAGCTCACCAGCACTGAGGGGCTGTGAAAAGTAGAAGATGAGGATCATCAGTGTTTTTTATCATAGCAGTTTCACACTAACACTTTCAAACATTCTGTCACTTGGAAAATCCAGAGATCAGATTTAGTAAATAAATGACAGGTTTGGTTACCAGAACAACAGCTGAAGATGTGGAGTGAGTTTCTGTGGGTAGCTGCGGCAGGATTGGCTCAACAACCTTAAGACACACACACACAGACACACACAGACACACAGACAGACACAGACACACAGACAGACACACACACACACACACACACACACACACACTTAGACAAAAGCAGCCTACACGTTTCAAATGTAGTTAAAATATTTTACTGACACATACCTGGAGGACTGAGGGAGTATCTGACGATTCTCCCAGCAAATCCACAGCTTCTGCAATAAATTAGTTTCATGTAAGTTTAATTACAACTAATATTTTCTGTTAAATGTAAAACATTAAAATGGCCAAATTTATAAGGTAGTAGAGAGAGAGACCTTGTAAATTTTTCTCTCCTTTCTTTCTAATGCTTAAAAGTTAATAAACCTGTGAGTTAGTTAGCTAGTTAATTTGTGAAGAAACAGACTAATTGTAGCATTAGTAGCTTGTGTAAATTCACTGTACATGTGACTGATTAAACTCTCTAAATCCTCAAGTCCAGGCGTCCTGATGAACTCCACCTCCCCATCAGGATCCACACGCTGCCGTCTACTCAGAGGGGCTTCTTGATTGCCATCCTCTTCGTCCCGCCTCCTCCTTATGCCCTGGCGTGGGACAGGAGTTATCATTGTGGCAGGAGCATAGTACATACCAGCCACAATGTTGTGGATGTCGATATTGAAATAAGGCTGGGGCAAAGGAACTGTTGAAGGCTGTGGACTCCCTGAAGGTGGTGGCCTCCTCAAAGGGGATGGGGCTTTATTTTAATAGCACTGTGTATGTTTTATAAAGCAGGAAAGCCTCACTATCAAAACAAGAAGTATTTACACAAGTTATATTACTGTAATCTTCCTATAACACTGCATTAAAAACTATTTTATTTACATTTACAGTATTTACATTTTAGCTGCATTTATAGGTGTTATACAGGGCTCTTCCAGTATCACGGCTTCACTGTTAGTCACACTGTGCACTTATTTCAATGCTTAAAAATATCTTCCCCCAAAAAATGCAGATTAAAATACATTTCTATTACAGTCTATTACTTTAGCACTTTCTTACTCCAGTGGTTCACATCCCCTTTGAGTCCAATTGTGTCTCCTCTCAAAAATTCGCCCTTTATCGTAAATTACACTACTCCTAACTATTTTATTCACGACAGCTAGAAACAAAACCTTGCTGAACAGAATTGAAACAAACAGCTTGATATTTTTGCCTAAGCTGCACTCTACATTGCCACACTAGCTCCATTTATTTGTACCGATTGGTTTTGTTCAGCTAGCTGCCTTTCCTCACAGCCCCTTTCTCTCTCCGCTTTAACAACTCGACAAACACGGACAATGAAAAATCCTTAAAATAATAAGTTACTTCATGTTATTGTAAGTATTTTAACTTATTCTATTCACTCCATCAAAAAAAAAAACTATAAACACTGAAAAACAATTACTTAGCTACATGCTAACTAGCCGTCTAGCTAATCTTTGCTAATACTCCTCGGCTTGACTTAGTAAACTTTAGCAAACGTTAAGTAAACATTGGGACTTTTATGAAAAGCTGATGTTAACATATCTGAAAACATCAACACTGTTTTCTTCTTCCCTGCTCGTTTCACTGGAGTCTGCCATTTTGTCCGCTAGCTTTAGCATACTGATCGTGTACGTAAAGCGATTAGCCGAATAAAGATTAGCCGAACAGAATTTCTGAAAACCATCTAATCATATAAAACGATATTCCTGATTGCGGTTTTTTTGTAATAACGCGGTGTTTAAAAGACTTTATACTTAAGTGAAAAAGAGGAAACTCAGTAACTCACCATTCCAGGGGTCGTACAGTCCGCTCCATCCGGGCTCGGGATCCACATCCGGGTGCTGAGGCTCGGCTCCTCCCCCGAAGTTCATCATCGCTGCGCTGTAGAGTCGGTGTAGGAGTCAAATCCAGTAGTGGAGTACAGAGAAATCCGAAACAGGGGTGTAGCAAAAATGCCAAAAGATAATCCAAATCTTGCGACCTTCAGAACCAGTATAAACCAACACTAACTAGTATAAAACAGCACTAACTAGTATAAACCAACACTAACTAGTATAAACCAATATAAACCAGCACTAACTAGTATAAACCAACACTAACTAGTATAAACCAGTATAAACCAACACTAACTAGTATAAACCAATATAAACCAGCACTAACTAGTATAAACCAACACTAACTAGTATAAACCAGTATAAACCAGCACTAACTAGTATAAACCAGCACTAACTAGTAACAAGAGTCAATAATGAATAAATAATAATAATAATCATAATAATAAGCTGAAATGTCCGGGAAGCCCAGGGAGTGAAGCATAGCTGAAGTTTAAGGCAGCATGTAGCTGTACAGTTAGAATTCAAGCTGTAGGACCAGTTTAAAGACGATACGACCTTAAAAAAAAAAAAAAAAACTCCTGTTTACGGCATCTACCGAAAACCTCCGAGAAAAACCGAACTGTACGGAAACCAGGAAGTGAAGTCCGTAAAAAATGCATTTACAAATTATATATTTTACATTTTATAATTTGCTCCTGCTGAACACACTCAGTGTCCTCAAGGTAGGATGATCTTTATCCTTTAATGCCACACTGTTTCTACAATAAATCATGTTAAAGTGACAGTGTTACAGTCTAATGTTATGTAGCACACAAGACACCTCATCTTGCCGTGAATTAGCCTAATGCTAGTTACCGTGCTAGCGAACCTGGCTACTGGTTTAAACTACACAATAAAATCATTAAGCTCGGTTTAAGCATTTATTTTATTTCCACAATGAAATATTTACCCCATTAGAAGTCCATTCTTAACAACCCCTTCTCCTGGTTTTAATAAAATAAATCGTGCTTAGCTTTGTGATTCAGCAGCTAGCGCGCTAACGGACTTTAGCCGATTTTTAGCGATTTCAATGACAGTGTAATATTTGGACTAATCATATCTACCGAGAGAACTTGTATATTTGTTGTAATTATTTAACACTTTATTGGTTATATTAATGTGAATATGATATTTCTCCTAATAATAGTTCACCTGTTAGTGAACATGCTGCTGCTTTAAATTACACACTAAAATCCTGAACCGAGTTGATGAGCTCGGGTAACGAGAATTTAGTTTATTTCCATAATATAATATTTACCCATTTAAAAGGTGACTTTTCACACCCCTGAGTACTGGTTTTACACTAAATCATGACTAGACTAGTGATTTAGTCAGGTCTAAAGGACTTAGTTACAGATATATGTAGATGTATGAACTTCGCTAATCATTTCATTTACACAGTTAGCATCATGCTAGTTATCGTGCTAGCGAACTCGGCTACTGGTTTAAATGACACAATAAAATCCTTAAGCTTGGTCAAGAATTTATTTTATTTCCACAATGAAATATTTACCCTGTTAGTAGGTCACTTTTAACAACCCTGACTACTGGTTTTACACTAAATCATGATTAGCCTTGTGATCCGCTAGCTAGCGCGCTAGCGGACTTTAGCCGATTTTTACCGATTTAAATTACACTGTAATAGTTGGACTAATTATATCTACATGTCTATTTGTTGTAATTTGTACACATTTTATCGGTAAATATAATATAAATATAATGTTTAGCCTAATGTTAGTTAAGCTGCTAGTGAACTTGGCTGTTGTTTTACATTACACACTAAAATCCTGAACGAGTTGATGAGCTTGACCAACGAGAATTTCATTTATTTCCACAATATAATACTCATCCCCATTAAAAAGTGACTTTTAACAACCCTGACTACTGGTTTTATACTAAATCATACTTAGACTACTGATTAATCAGCTCTCGCGCTAAAGGGCATGGTTACAGATGTACACCGATCAGCCATAACATTATGACCACCGACAGGTGAAGTGAATACGACTGATGATCTCCTCATCATGGCACCTGTTAGTGTGTGGGATATATTAGGCAGCAGGTGAACATTTTGTCCTCATAGTTGATGTGTTAAAAGCAGGAAAAATGGGAAAGTGAAAGGATTTGAGCGAGTTTGACAAATGGTGATGGCTGCACGACTGGATCAGAGCATCTCCAAAACTGCAGCTCTTGTGGGATGTTCCCGGTCTGCAGTGGTCAGTATCTATCAAACGTGGTCCAAAGCAGGAACGGTGGTGAACCGGTGACAGGGTCATGGGCGGCCAAGGCTCACTGATGGACGTGGAGAGTGAAGGCTGGCCCATGTGGTCCGATCCACAAGACGAGCTACTGTTGCCCAAATTGCTGAAGAAGTTAATGCTGGTTCTGATAGAAAGGTGTCCGAATACACAGTAAATCACGGTTTGTTACTTATGGGACTGCATAGTCAGGGCGCCCATGTTGACCCCTGTGCACCACTGAAAGCACCAACAATGGGCACGTGAGCATCAGAACTGGACCACGAAGCAATGGAAGAAGGTGACCTGGTCTGATAAATCAAGTTTTCTTTAACATGGCGTGGATGGACGGGTGTGTGTGCACATGGCACCAGGATGCACTATGGGAAGAGGGCAAGCTGGCGGAGGCAGTGTCATGCTTTGGGCAATGTTCTGCTGGGAAACCTTTTGGTCCTGCCATCCATATGGATGTTGCTTTGACATGAACCACCTACCTAAGCATTGTTGCAGGCCATCTACACCCTTTCATGGTAACGGTATTTCCTGATGTCTGTGGCCTCTTTCAGCAGGATGATGCACCGTGCCCCAAAGCAAAAATGGATCAGGAATGGTTTGATGACCACAACAATGAGAATGAGGTGTTGACTTGGCTTCCAAATTCCCCAGATCTCAATCCAATCGAGCATCTGTGGGATGTGCTGGACAAACAAGTCCAATCCATGGAGGCCCCACCTCGCAACTTACAGGACTTAAAGGATCTGCTGCTAACATCTTGGTGCCAGATACCACAGCACACCTTCAGGGATCTAGTGGAGTCCATGCCTCGACAGGTCAGGGCTGTTTTGTCAGCAAAAAGGGGACCAACAGCATATTAGGCAGGTGGTCATAATGTTATGGCTGAGCGGTGTATGGTATCTACCTAGAGAACTTCACTAATGGTTTCATTTCCACAATATCATAGTGAGTATAAAGGTTTTAATAATTATACAGTATAATATTTTTTATAGATTTGGGTGGTGGACAGGGGCAGGAGGTTTTAGAGAGTTTAATCAGGTCACATGTACAGTGAATTTACACAATCTGACTGCTACAATTTTTCTGTTTCTTCACAAGTTAACTAATTATCAAACTCACTGCTTTATTAACTTTTATGCATTAATAGGAAAGTTTGATATTGTGTAATTGAAGAGTCATAATTCTGAGTCACAGAAAAATAATCTATTGCAGAGCCTGTGGATGTGCTGGAGGAATCAGCAGATACTCCCTCTGTCCTCCAGGTATGTGTCAGTTAAATAGTAATATTTTAACTTCATTTAAAACCTACAGGCCACTTTTTTCTAAGTGTGTGTGTGTGTGTTTGTGTGTGTGTGTGAGTGTGTGTGTGTGAGTGTGTGTGTGTGTTTGTGTGTGTGTGTGTTTGTGTGTGTGTTTGTGTGTGTGTGTGTGTGTTAAAGTCATTGAGCCAATCCTGCAGCTGCTGCCCACCGAACCACACGAAGAACCTTCAGCTGTCATTCTGGTAAGAAAATCCTTCATTTATTTCCTAAAGCCAATCAATGGATTTTACAAGGTTGTTTTTACTGTAAAGAATGTTAGTATAAATCTGATATGATAAGAAGCACTTATGATCTTCATGCTCTACATTTCACAGCCGCTCGATGCTGATGAGCCGGACAGTGCCTGCCGTGATGTTCAGTGTGTGTCTGTAGTCTCCTCCCTCTCCCAGGTATTCTACACTGCTGTAACTGAGATACAAACACACAAACATCCTTCTTTACAAGATCTAATGTTAAGTTTTGTTTCTCTATTTCTGGCCAGTGGACATAAGCAGAGACATCATTGGAATGATGAGGGGTCCAGAGAGTCGGCTCTGCTGGTTTGAAAGCGCAGAGACACACTGCTTGACTCGCGAGGTAATCACAGTCTTTATTACTCTGATGAAGAGAATGGACATTTTTGAACTGACATGATTTTTAGAAGAGCACTTTTGTGAAATGTGGTTGTAGATCTTGAGTTTCATCTAATTGTCTTTTACAGGGATTCCCTTATTATACCAGTGATAAGGAGAGTTTCACTGGCATTCAGGTAAGGGATTATTCATTGTGGCATCACAAAATGTTATGAACTGCAGTGACTAATTGTGTTTGTGTGTTTTAAGTTTGTTGAGCCGAACATCCAGCTGCTGCCCACAGAACAACCTCAAGACCCTTCACCTGTTTTTCTGTTTTTTTCTAAGTGACAGAATATTAGTATGAAACTGCTGTGATCAGAAGCACTCATGATCTTCATGCTCTACTTTTCACAGCCGCTCGATGCTGGTGATCTGATCAGCGCTTGGTGTAATATTCAGTTCCTCTCTGCACAGGCCTCCATCTCCCAGTTCAAGGTATTCTACAGTGCAGCAGCTGAGATACAAACACACAAACACCCGTCTTTACAAGTTCTAATGTTTAGTTTTGTTTCTCTATTTTCAGTCAGTGGAAATGAAAACATACTTCCTGGGGATGATAAGGGGCCCACAGAGCCGTCTTTGTTGGTTTAAATCCACCAAGACGAGCAGCTTGAATCACATGGTAATCACAGACTTAATTACTCTGAGGAAGAGAATTGACCTTGATGATTATTAGACGCTCACGTTTGTGAAATAGATCTTGAGTTTCAGCTTTTTGTCATTTGCAGGGATTCCCTTATGAGTCCTCCATAGAGGACTGTTTCACTGGCATACAGGTAAGGGATTATTCGTTGTGGCATCACAAAACTTTTGTTAATTGCAGTGACTAATTGTGTTCACTTTAATTTGTTCTCTTAAGGCTGAATCTGGGAGGGTTACAGAGTTCATCTCCTGTAACCGAATGGAGACATCATTCGTCGTGCCACATTATTTTGTGGTAAATTTATTGCACTGTCATGAAGTGTATCTTGTAGCTAGTAACTTTTAGAATTTTGTCAGTTGTGCTTTTATTTGTCTTCAGTGTGGATATTTTTTTTATTCAACAGCAAACCATTACAACGGTAACCTGCACTTTGCTGTATGTGGCTGAAGATGGACAGATGTTCACCTCCACTTGGGACTATGATCACAACGACTGTGAGGTAATTCAGACTTTCAGACCTGATGTGTATCTACATATGCTGCTATTCCCCTGATTCGGATACTGTAAAATTTACTGTGTGAGTTTTAATGATTTAATGATTTGGCTTGCAGGAGAGTGAGGAGCGCCTTAACCCAGAGGAGTTGGAGGTGCCCTTTATTTGGTACGATCCTCTTCACTCTTTAATGATGTAACAGTGTATTGTATGTTTAATATACACTAAACATTTACATCTCTTGTTTCTTAGCTGCCATCTTTCAGACAGAGGGGTGACTGAAATCGGCCTGAAGGTGCCCGCGCTTCGTGAGGCGTTTGCTGTGAGTAAAACCTTTATTCAGCTGCTGTTACTGCGCAGGTAAAGTCCACTCTGCTTTAACTTTTATATTGTGTGCTGTCTTATATTCAGACTCTGCTTGCCAGCATCCACAACCAGAACTTCTTGTTCATGGCTGGAAAGAAGATCGTCATGCGACTGGCAGCAGCTAACAACCAGGTGACTTCAGAATGATGAAAGACTGTATCATTTTTGTGATGGAAATAATTTCAGTTTCTCAGCCATAGCCAAAGTGAGTTACAGAGATTTTTTCGTTTGCTTTAACAGGATGCAGTTGGTGTGCAGTTGGCCTACGAGGCCCTGATTCGATTCCTGAGGACGCCTTCCAATCAGGAATCGATTAAAGCAGAGCTCAGCTCCTGTGTAAGCTAATAAACGCCTGTGTGAAATGACAGATGTTTAAAGATAACAGATTTTGCTAATATAGAAAACAGGACTCCAATATGTAAAGCTAATTTATTTTTGTATCTTTTCTACTCTGTGCAGGACCACCACTACAACTTCCTGGATGTTTTTTTGAGCTGATTTTCTTCAGCTACTTTATAAATGGCTCAAAACCTCAGCCAGTAAGTGTCTTATCAGGAGATTTCTAAGCAATGTTTGAGTTTCAGAACATGGTCTATTTGATCTGGTTTTCTTTTTCCATATTTTTTAAACCTGATAAGACATGGCATTAATGAAGCTTGTCTTTCTTTCCAAAAGTTTAAGGGAGGTTTCTTGGAGCGCCTGCTTGCGCTCTTCAGCATGTGGGACGTGGACGTGTGGGAGCCTGCAGCAGAGCTGTACTTCACAGTGCTTATTGTAAGTGTTGAATATCTTCTGATGCCACGATCCACAAATTCTCAGGATTGTATCTTAAACTCAGTGACACTATGTTGGATGTGTGTGGAATTTGTCAATAGGATTACCTTACAGAGCTTGCTGAAGTACTCTTCACTCAGCCTCTGGAGCTCTACAGTGACCCAGCAGCCTTAGCCACCACAGTTCAGCGACTCCTCAAGCTCATCACAGTTCATCACGTCCAGCTGATGATGGACATTTTGGAGGAACTCTGAGCAATGTCTTTCCCCTTACCCACTTCATCTTTTCTTCCTCTGTTTCATTTCATCTTCTTTTCTCTCACTTCTTTTTCCTACATTGCTCAGGCTCCACACGTAAGTATGAAATCATTTTATTTCTATTTTTGATCAACTTAATATTTAAAAAATCTCTTTTCTTTCCTACAGGTTTGTACAGTGAACCCCAGGACCTGAAGAAGGCCTTAACCCTTGTACTTAAGATCATTCTTCCCTTATTAATCTATCCATTTTTAATCAATCCCTCTGTTCCTATCCCACTCCCCCATTCCCATAAGTTATTATTATAGATAATATATAGATAAATAGAACTGTTTATGAATAAACTTATTTGTATAATGACTATATTCTTTACTTAAATAAATATTTTTGTTCCTATTACAGCCTCATTCTGATTATTTTTAGTCATCAGTATATATATAAAAATTTCCTTTAAACACAAACAGAATGTTTCACTCATGTACAGATAATTTTTAAAGAATTTCACAACCTTTTAAATGGTTTACTAAAATGTGGAAAAACAACATTATATATTATATGACATATATTACATATATAACAGAAAAACAGAAACACAATGTCAGAAAAGAAAGGATCTCCACATTGAAGTGATAAATCGAGATGAAGGTCTTACAATACACTATACAGTTACTGGGGTGTGATGTAAATAAAAAATGAGATAATATAAAATGGTAATCATAGTAATGTAAATAATATGATAAAGCCTTCAACCCTCCCTCTGCTTAGTGCCAAGCTGTTCCCCACCCCTTCTACATGAGGTATCATGCTGACCAGAGAAAGGGTCAGTCTACTGATCATGATTTTTGAATCAGTGGTAAACACAAGTCTCTTTCTGTTCCCATCCTCTCCTGTCTTCTCTATCGCCATGTAAGTTAAATGCTAAGTTAAATTTCATGTTTAAAATGTTTGACATTGATTTTCACAGATCTAATTGGTACTGCAGCCGCACCCTCATTGCCTGGCACCCCAACTTCCTGCCCTGCCCTTTAGATACACCTCTACTGCTTAGTTTGTGTAATACTTTATAATCTGTGTAATACTTTATAATCTGTGCAGATTGGATTAGTTGACATGTCATGCTAAGGAGGAGTCTTCATCTTACAGTGCAGTCCAAACCCTGAATAAATAAAACCAGGGGCAACAATCAAGGTTTCTTTATGTACAAACATACAGAGGAATCGAAATACCGTTTCTCTTCTGTCGTCAGTATTAACATTGTAATTTCAGTCAGTGCAACAAAGAACAGATTTGTGATGGTACCAGCAGTATACTTATAATAAATAGATATAAATAAACCAGTGAAAAATAATTGAACTTCTGAATGGATATATGTCTGAGTAAGTGTAAACAGTGAACTCTATTAAATATACAAATATATTCAAGGTGCAAATAAGCTGAAGATAGATGTAAACATGAACATAAACATGAAGATAAATGTAAATTTCAAAAAAGTTAGATAGAAAAATAGCATCACTTGTGTATTATGTGGAAGAAACTCTTACTCAGATCATAAAGAGGAAATGTTTGTGACATGTAATCCATGTAAGTATCCATGTATAACGTAATGGATATTCTCCAGCCAGCAATTACTGCTCATTGAAATTAAAACAGAATCCGGAGTGGGTGGAATAATCAACCCATTTGCTCATATTTCTTAAATCACATCCATAACCAGACCAATAATTCCATCTAAAACTCCATCTATCCATCTATCTATCCATCTATCCATCTATCCATCTATCTATCTGTCTGTCTGTCTACAAGTAGCCATCTTATTCCTTAAAATTCACCTCAGGCATCTAAAGGCAAAATAAAAGTAATTCCCAAATGAATTGTGTATCTTTAAAGAGGTACAAGTCTTTCCTTTCTCTTTCTATACATCTTATACTAAATTAACTCAAAAGCTTTCAGATTAACACCTTTTCATTTTTTTCACTTTTTCTGCAATTTTCCTTACAGCAGGTCTGAGGTCTTGAGGAACCATCCCACCCTCGTACCACAGTGTTGCTGTAATTAGAAAAAATCTAATCATGTTTTCTATTACATTTTCTTCACTTTCAAGGGCATTTGCTCACAGCAAATGTATCCCCAAATCAAACTTAGTTTGAGTCCGGACTAAAATACGTTACAGAGCTCCAAATCATTTCCTCCAAACGGTAGTCCCTGGTCTCCAGGGTGACACTATATGAGCTGACACAAAGTCATACTTGCAAGACCCAAAGGTTAAGGATGAAGTCCTGTTAGAGAAAGTGACTGAACACAGTAAAACACACAAGCATGCATCTGTCTGTCTGTCTGTCTGTCTGTCTGTCAAAAAAACAGCCCCCCCCCAAATCCCCACCCCCCATCTCCAAAAACACCAACCACCTATGGCCACTACCTACATGCACACTTACCTTACATGTCTATCATTTATTTATTCATTATTTATTTATTTACTTGTGTGTTTAATATTTAGATGTGTATATATCTCCACTAGTTCATGATGCATTAAAAAAGTGAGATGTGTAGAGCAGCCCAGGTCCTCTTCCACTCCTCCATGATGACATCACAGAGCTGGTGGATGTTAGAGACCTTGCGCTCCCCCACCTTAGGGTTTAGGTCTGGAGACATGCTTGACCAGTCCATCACCTTTACCCTCAACTTCTTTAGCAAGGTAGTGGTCATCTTGGAGGTGTATTTGGGATCGTTATCATGTTGGAATACTGCCCTGCGGCCCAATCTCCAAAGGGAGGGGATCATGCTCTGCTTCAGTATGTCACAGTACATGTTGGCATTCATGGTTCCCTCAATGAACTGTAGCTCCCCAGTGCTGGCAGCACTCATGCAGGCCCAGACCATGACACTCCCACCACCATGCTTGACTGTAGGCAAGACACACTTGTCTTTGTACTCCTCACCTGGTTGCCACCACACACGCTTGACACCATCTGAACCAAATAAGTTTATCTTGGTCTCATTGGACCACAGGACATGGCTCACAGGACTGGCAGCTCAGTTTCAGGGTCTTGGCAATCTTCTTATAGCCTAGGCCATCTTTATGTAGAGCAACAATACTTTTTTTCACATCCTCAGAGAGTTCTTTGCCATGAGGTGCCATGCTGAACTTCCAGTGACCAGTATGAGAGAGTGTGAGAGCAATAACAGCAAATTTAACACACCTGCTCCCCATTCACACCTGAGACCCTGTAACACTAACGAGTCACATGACCCCGGGGAGGGTAAATGGCTAATTGGGCCCAATTTGGACATTTCCACTTAGGGGTGTAGTTACTTTTGTTGCCAACGGTTTAGACATTAATGGCTGTGTGTTGAGTTATTTTGAGGGGACGGCAAATTTACACTGTTATACAGGCTGTACACTCACTACTGTACATTGTAGCAGAGCGTCATTTCTTCAGTCTTGTCACATGAAAAGATTTAATAAAATATTTACAATAATGTGAGGGGTGTACACACTTTTATGAGATACTGTATATATAGAGTCACCCAGAAAAATGTATACACATTCCAGGGAAAGAAAAATTTGTATAAATATTTTATTACTAAATTTATTGCTATACATTATAGATTAATATATATGATGATATTATGATAATATTATTAATATTACACTAACATAATATACATCATACTGTTTTTACTGAAGTGTATATAGATTTTGACTCTGTATATATAAATTGTGAACATGAAGCCATAGTAATACGATTCAAGGTATCAAAAATTCCTTCACAGTTTCACATCAGCCATGTCTTGTCATTATTCTGACTGATTTTGAACCAAATCAGGTGAAAGTAAGGGACAAAATATTAGAGATTTCAAAAAGTGACACACTTCCTGCTGCCAGTTGGTGGCGCTATGACCGAGACTCACAGTTGTCATATCTCTGTGATCAGCTTTCTATGCTTAACATAATCCTAAGGTTTCATGTAGATCACATAATGTACACAGAAGTTATTAGCCACTTCCTGTTTTGTTTTATTCTGCATAAGTTTAAGGGCTTCTCACGGCTGAACCGTTTGAGATCAAAAATCACTCATCAACTTTGCATTATCAATGTCTTGAGATCATATTAGCCTGGGTTTGGTGGCGGTTGTAACAATGTCTTGAGATCATATTAGCCTGGGTTTGGTGGCGGTTGTATCAATGTCTTGAGATCATATTAGCCTGGGTTTGGTGGCGGTTGTATCAATGTCTTGAGATCATATTAGCCTGGGTTTGGTGGCGGTTGTATCAATGTCTTGAGATCATATTAGCCTGGGTTTGGTGGCGGTTGTATCAGTGTCTTGAGATCATATTAGCCTGGGTTTGGTGGCGGTTGTATCAATGTCTTGAGATCATATTAGCCTGGGTTTGGTGGCGGTTGTATCGGTGTCTTGAGATCATATTAGCCTGGGTTTGGTGGCGGTTGTATCGGTGTCTTGAGATCATATTAGCCTGGGTTTGGTGGCGGTTGTATCAATGTCTTGAGATCATATTAGCCTGGGTTTGGTGGCGGTTGTATCAATGTCTTGAGATCATATTAGCCTGGGTTTGGTGGCGGTTGTATCAATGTCTTGAGATCATATTAGCCTGGGTTTGGTGGCGGTTGTATCAATGTCTTGAGATCATATTAGCCTGGGGTTGGTGGCGGTTGTATCAATGTCTTGAGATCATATTAGCCTGGGTTTGGTGGCGGTTGTATCAATTCTCTAGGAGGAGTATATCAAAATCTATTGGGTGCGTTTTGCAAACAACTCAAAATAACTGACTTCCTGTGGATTAGACTTAATGACATGCAGTGTGAAAGTTGTTCAGGTCAATGAGATCTAAGTGTGAACCAAGTTGTACATGGATTTTTGCAGCCTCTGTTTCTAGCCATCAGCCAGTGGGACGTGGACATCAGGGAGCCTGAGGCAGAGCGGCTCTTTTTAAGGCTTTCTGTAAGGGAGGAACTTTTTTCTAATGCCATGAGACACGTTCTAAAGAACCTGCTTTAAATTCTCTGATCAATCTCTTCAGTATCATGCTGGAAATGTGTGTGTGTTTGTGTTTGTACAGAATATGCTGACAGTGCTGCTTGAGGACCTTTTCTATCAGCCTCTGGAGCTTTACAGAGATCCAGCAGCTTTAGCCTCTGCAGTGCTGAGCATCGTGAAGCAGCGTGTACAGGAGATGATGAAGACCATAGAGAGAGTCTGAGCAACATTCACACCCCTTTAACACACACACGCACACTTCTCTATCCCATTTGTCTTAAAGAGTGATCAGGACACAAATCTATTATTTGCTATTAGATATTTTAACTTTTATTAGATATTTAAGCTTTTATTAGATATTTAAACTTATCTACATTTTTTTAGTGTTCATGTGTGTGGAGTTTTCCTCTTAGTATTCTGATTATCTCTCACAGTCCAGTGATGTGTGGTAGGTTGATTGGCATCTCCCTTGGATAGGATCAGGCTCCCATTGACCCTGTGTAGGATAAACAGTTCAGAAAATGGATGGAAGGAAGATTCATACAAAGTAAAGAGTTTTATATACACCAGTCAGCCATAACATTATGAGTACTGACAGGTGACGTGAATAAGACTGATTATCTCCTCATCATGGCACCTGTTAGTGAACATTTTGTCCTTGCTGACCCCTGTGCACTGCCAAAAGCGCCAACAATGAGCACGTGGGCATCAGAACTGGACCAGGGAGCAATGGAAGAAGTTGGCCTGATCTGATGAATCACGTTTTCTTTTACATCACGTGGATGGCTGGGTGTGTGTGTGTGTGTGTGTGTGTGTGTGTGTGTTGCTTACCTGAGGAATACATGGAACCAAGGCAGTGTCATGCTTTGGGCAGTGTACTGCTGGTAAACCTTGGGTCCTGCCATCCATGTGGATGTTACTTTGAAACATACCCCCTACCTAAGCATTGTTGCAGACCATGTACACTCTTTCATGGTAACAGTATTTCCTGATGTCTGTGGCCTCCTTCAGCAGGATAATGCACCGTGACACAAAGCAATAATGGTTCAGGAATGGTTTGATGACCACAACAACCAGTTTGAGATGTTGACTTGGCCTCCAAATTCCCCAGATCTCAATCCACTCGAGCATCTGTGGGATGTGCTGGACAAACAAGTCTGATCCATGGAGCTTACAGGACTTAAAGGATCTGCTGCTAACATCTTGGTGCCAGATACCACAGCACACCTTCAGGGATTTAGTGGAGTCCATGCCTTGATGGGTCAGGGCTGTTTTGGCAGCAAAAGGGGGACCAACACAATATTAGGCAGGTGGTCATAATGTTATGGCTGATCGGTGTGTGTATACATAAATATATATATATATACAGTGAACTCCATTTCACCACACAAACCCTCCTGTTCTCACCTACTCCTGGTTTAAGCAGAGTCCAGCTGCAGACACACTGCTGACAACAGGCCAGAATTACAGCATCAGCTACATCAGCTCCCAGCACAGTGGACTGTACTACTGCACTGCTCACAACCAGCTGGGAAACCACACCTCTACACCAACACACCTGGATGTGTTATAAACCTGCCTTAATGTACTTACACAAAACAATATTTATATATACAAACATGGAGGGGAAAGAAAGTACACCCTCTTTCAATAACAATAACCTCAATTTGCCAGACAGTGTCCTTCACGTCCACTCCACCCATTTCAAGTACGTGATAAAATTGTTACCTAAAACTTTTATTCTAGTTTCAGTCACTTTCCAGTGAAGTTAATGACCTTAAGTCTTCAATGAGAAATCGTTTTGGACTTACATGGTCAGCCTTTCTACAGGCCTGGTCTCTCAACAAATTTGCAAGGGACAGACATTTTATTTTTGTCATTTTCTTTATTTTACTGAATTACTTCCAACATTCAAAACTGATTTTTTTATGTTTGTTAGTGAGAAGGTCATTTTATATGAGTTTGTAGGCTTTCAAGTAAATAATAATATTTTATTTTAAACTGCCACTCTGTGATAGCAAAAGGGGGACCAACCCAATATTAGGCAGGTGGTCGTAATGTTATGGCTGATTGTGTATGTATGTGTGTATATATATATGTAACAGGCAAAATATTGTGTTGGTCCCCCTTTTGCTGCCAAAACAGCCCTGACCCGTTGAGGCATGGACTCCACTAGATCCCTGAAGGTGTGTTGTATCTGGCACCAAGATGTTAGCAGCAGATCCTTTAAGTCCTGTAACCTTGTAACCTATATTCACTGTTTATATCCAGCTGTATCCTCAAGAAAACAAACAATTGGATATATTCCAGTTATAATAATTATCTATCTATCTATCTATCTATCTATCTATCTATCTATCTATCTATCTATCTATCTATCTATCTATCTATCTATCTATCTATCTATCTATCTATCTATCTATCTATCTATCTATCTATCTATCTATCTCTACACACTAGCATCTATCTGCAATATAGACATGTGATATTTCCAAACGCTCAGCACAATAAGGTGAACAAGGTTACATGTACACTGATGACATCACGTGATGTCACGTGCGTGCCAACCACAAAATTATGCAGAATCACAAAATTTCTGCAACATACACATGTGACATATCAACACATTCAGTGCAATGAAGGGAAGTGCATGGCGTGTATCCTGGTGTTGTGACGTGACGTGATGATATTTTATTATGATGATGGATTTTCTGCATTTGTCATTACTATTCCATGGAGATGAATCCACTACTCCATGTAAAATGGTGTTAGAATTTCAGTCTATAATCAGACTTTTCTACAGGCTCGGTATCTCAACAAATTTGCAAAGGACAGACATTTTATTTTTGTCATTTTCTTTATTTTACTGAATTACTTCCAACATTCAATTCAACATTCATTGTTAGTGAGAAGGTCATTTTATGTGTTTGTAGTCTTTCAAGTAAATAATAATATTTTATTTTAAACTGCCACTCTGTGATAGCAAAAGGGGGACTATATTAGGCAGGTGGTCATAATGTTATGGCTGATCGGTGTAGCAGAACTCCATGATGCGCATTTTGAAGACATCACTTGCACTTATCCATTTGCCTTCAAAAATATTGGCACCCTCTCTGTACACATGCCTCCAAAAGTATAGGCACCCTATCTACCCCCTCGTATACAACATTTTTGGTGCCCTATCTGACCACCCACCTCCAAAAGTATTGGGATGCTGTCTGTCTGCTTGGGGACGAGTTTTGCCAGGGCAAGCACCACTCACATTTTCTTCAGGAAATGTAATTTATTCTTTTTTTTCTTTTAGGGCATTTACTGATGTCTTGTGCTGCATTATATTCATTGCGGCTGTGACTGGCTATGCAGTCCTTGGTGGGGCAGGTAAGATACAGTAGGAAATTACTTTTGCATTCTACTAACACCCTAAACAGAACTGAGGTGCAAATGTTTTATGTGCATTAAAATGTTCATGGTTTTTAATCACTTATCTCAATTTTGTTCAACAGCTTGGCTTTTTGGAAACCCCCAGTACATCATTCATGAGCAGAACTCTGCTGGAGGGTTTTGTGGAATTGGATCCAATATGTAAGTCTCTCGGAGTAGCTTATAGCTTTTTACAGATACAAAAGTGAACAGCTAGTGTATTTACTATTATATAAGTTAAAAACAACAATTTAAATAAAACAAAAGAAAACCATTAAAACATGTTAATCAGGTTTATGTGTGGGTGCAAAGCCTCATCTGTGTTTCTGTATATAACAGAAAGTTATATATTTAAGTTATATATTTAAAGTTATATATTTCTCTATATAACCAAAGCTACAGTACCATTGACCTCTTCAACTTAAATCGTTCTTAAGCTTCTTGATGAACTGAGGAGAACTCTCTTTTGGCTTATTTTCTCTCTCAGTGTCTGTGAGTGTCAGTCCCAGTGTCAGTAGAACTAATCATGTAGTGTATCCGGGTTGCAGGATTTTTTCATTTATTTGTTTGTTTTTTTTTTATTTTAAAAGCACAGAAGGTATCATTTGGGTATGAATCAGATCGTCTCTCGATATAGTGTCAAAAAACACTACAACTATTCCAATCATGTCTAAATCAAAAGCCACTGCACCAGGCCAGAGGGGGCGCCAGAACGCATATCACAACATGTAGCAGCTCCTTTTACCTGCTGGCCCAGGTGCGTGGGCCGTTTTTCACTTGAAAAGCATAAGCAGGTAGGACCCCGCTCCCATTAAGGCCCACGTGGGTCAGTGGCGCAATGGATAACACGTCTGACTACGGATCAGAAGATTCTAGGTTTGACTCCTGGCTGGCTCGGCTGCCTTTTAAGAGCCCAGAGGTGTGCCACAAACTCCAGCTGCCGAATTGCTGGCAGAGTAACACCTCCCACAATCCCTGAAATGCGAATAGTCCTTTACTAGGAGGTGCGCTGACTTTCTGCACCAGGAACACCAGCCCACGCTCTGTCTAGCGGCTGGAGTGACAGCTCGAGTAGCTGGATGTTCGGTCAGCGCTGGCCGATTTTGTGCTCTGCAATGCAAGTTTCCCGTGCAAAGCTCTGGATGATACCGCGCCGGAGCTCAAACTGCTTGGTGGTCGAGTAAAACGCCGATCTCAACTCTCCTGGGGAGCCCTCCCATATGGTCTAGCGGTCAGGATATGGGAACTCCCGGTATGGGAACGTGACTTTATTGGATTGCCTGCAGAGCTGGCAAGGAGTCCACCAAATCGCTCAGTTAATAACGGCCGGGAACGCTTCCTCAACAGAAACCAAAAACGATCACTGATTGCAGCCAGCAGCATGTTGGTGTTGTGTTCATTTCGATTCACAGCGCAAAACGTTACATAACTGATTTGTCATCACTTATTTATTTGTAGGCTCCCCCTAAGGCTCCCATGGGCCAGTGGTGCTACCTGAAGAACGATAGTCTGGGTCAGCCGGCCAATCACAGCTCACCCGGGAAATCTTTCTCGCCCAATCACATCGGCCCGTTACATCTTTCTTCTCCAATCCCTGTGCTGAAAAGATGGACAGACAACGATGGCCGCGCCCATAGCGAGCCAATCGAATCTCTCACAATTTTATCGTTCTCCGCTAATCGCAACAATGGCCCGCCCACAACAATCGATGGATCTTGCGCGCTAATGATGTGTCATTCAAGTCAAATGTATTTGCATAATTACAGTGTGGCACAGAAGCAGATTACAAACGAATTACTGCGTCAGGTTTTTTTTGTTTTTTCATGTTTTTTTCAGTGTGGGATTTACCTTTTTATTTTAATAACTTTGTTTAACCTTTATTTTAGGAGGTTTTTATTTATCTTTAACGGTTGTTGTTTACACATCTAGATGTAAATATCTGGAAATGAAATCTGAGAATTCTGGTCTATAGCCTTATATACTTTTTTGGAACTTAAAGCCAAATTGTCTTCAAAGTATAAAAAAAACATTTGAGTATTTTCAGAGGGGACTGTACAAATAGTCTTAATAAGTGAGCGAGTGTGTATCTCTGATAGAAACTACTATATATTAACTGTACCAAGTCAGTGTGTTTTATGAGTATTGTTCATTTCCATCAATCTAACCTAACACTAGCCTACAATCTCCACAGAAGGTTGATCTGAAAAAGAGACCTCAGTCTGGGAATTCCTCCACATCTAAGAGTACATCCCCTACCCTGACTCCATCGCCATCCCCAACTCCTAAGCCTCTAATTGGTGAAACCCTGTCTTCTGCTTCTTCCCAACCATGTTCTAAAAGTAGTGGTGGCTCCAGCAGTGGCAGCATCACTGATGAAGGTCAGTGCAAATAAAGATGATCAGACTTTATGGTGTGTAGGAATGTACTCTCATTCACACTATTGCAGTTTACCAGTCTCTAACATACAAAAGCCAATATGGTTGTGGACCATGAACGTAGACAGAGTATTCAGAAATGAACACATCTATCTACAAAATACATAGACCACCCTGAGCAAATTGTGTCAAGACATAGAGCAGGGTAAAGGTATAAACCATATCTAAGGTGTTGAATGTTCCAAGGAGCACAGTGGGTTCTATCATTGTGGAAAAATGTTTGGAATCAACAGGATATCCAGCCAAACTCAGTAACCAGGTTAGAATGGCTTTGATCAGAGAGAAAACAAAAGCCCACTGACAACTTTAACAGCTTTAGAAGTCCTCTGCAGAAAAGGGAGAACTTGCTGGAAGTACAGCCATCTCAGAAGTTCTCCATCAGTAAGAGCTTTATGTTGGAATAGCTAAATGAAAACTGCTGCTGAATATAAGCACTGCTCAATATTTGGGCCATACCACTGTTATTGTGAAGCATGGTGTTGGCAGGAGTACTTCTCAGTGGCAGGAGGGGAAAGACGGGTCAGAATTAAGGGAAGGGTGAATGCAGCCGAAATACAGAGAGGTTCTTAAAGAAAACTTGCTCCACAGTGGACACAGCCTCAGATTTTAAGACAAGGTTTAACCTTTCAGAACGACAACATGAATATATCCAAGACAACCCTGGAGTGGCTTTGGAACAACTTTCTAAATGTCCTTAAATGGCCCAACCAAATCCCAGACCACATAGGACTTCAGTGAAGCAACATGAAGATGGCAGTTACACCTGTAGCCTGTAGAGTCTTGTCAAAGGAGACTTAGAGCTGTACTCAGTAAATTGTGCATAAATCATAAGTGAGAAGTGGATTAAATTGTTTCCAAACCTACAGTGTCAATGATCTTTACTTTTATTCCTTTTTCACAGATGAGCTGTCAGGTATACTAAGAAAACTTTCCCTGGAGAAGTACCAGCCCATCTTTGAAGAACAGGAGGTATAGACATGGCCATCTCTAAAGTCTGCAACTTTTTCTTGTACTTACATGTTATTAAAATAATGGATTTAACACAATAGTTAATAGTTTGATTTTCTCTTCAACCAAATTCCTATTTCCAAACACTACAATTGCATGCTTGCATTTTTCATCTCTGTAAATTACCTGTATTGTTTTATTTACAGGTAGACATGGAGGCCTTTTTGACTCTGACTGATGGAGATCTGTAGGAGCTGGGGATTAAAACAGACGGGCCCAGACAACAGATTCTGGCAGCCATTTCTGAACTTAATGCTGGAAAGGTGTGTTTTTTAAAAACTGCTAGTCAGCATTGTCTAATCTGGTCCCATGTTTATAGACGGTTCTGTTATATCATATGAATTTTATTATTTTACTATCCACAGTTTCCAGTCATCTTTTGGGAGTAGCGCAGCATCCTGCAGGTTATTCACATTTTGAGTATTAAACACAAGATATAATAGATATAAGATATAACTTAAACATTATATAGATTGTAAATTTTCACATTTTTTCAGAATCTTTGTGTACTTATTGCCATTTCACTGTATCTGGAAGCTCTAATATACTTTATATTTATTATTTTATACTCCAGTTTGGGCAAGACATCAGCTGCATTCCCTTAACAAAAGGTAACACTTTTGGCCAGATGAGGGACTGGAGAATGGTGCCAACTCACTTCAAGACTGATCGTACCCAAAGCAAATGAGAAGTCACAAAGGACCTCACACGTTATTCTGCATAAGAGACCGCATCTTAGAATAACGCATACAAGCATTGACATAGGGTCGCATATTGGATGTGTCTATTTTGCCATCCAATTTGTGGTGTTTAATGTATTGCTAAGTTTGAGCATGATGACAAATAACTGTCTCAGATGATATGATGTACACCGATCAGCCATAACATTAAAACCACTTGCCTAATACTGTGTAAGGCCCTATCGATACAAAAACAGCTCAGACCTTTCAAAGCTTGGAGTCTACAAGAGCTTTGAAGTATGCTGTGGAATCTGGCACCAAGACATTAGCTGCAGATCCAGCAGTATCCACAAGCACAGGTAATAAATAAAATAAGAAGGAATATAACAAAAAATACTAAAATACCCCAATTTAAGGGTACAAAAATATAACAAAAAATATACAAAAATATAACAAAAAATATACAAAAATATAACAAAAAATTAGACATTTGTAGTCTAAAATTTAGCTTTGCTCCAGAGACTTTCAGTGGGGTGTACTCATTTTTGCATCACCCTAATTTGAGTAAAACTGAAAATTTTGTTCTCTAAGTTATATTATTAACCTTACTTTCATGTTATAAAAGTTCAGATGTTATGATTAGTCCCGACTGACCTTTCTGACCTGCTTTCCTTTCTCGAATTTGCTAGAAACATGGACGTTAGACGTGGTTCATGATGTGTTTATGTGTAATGTTGGTATTTGCAATATTTTGTTGTGCAATGAGAAGTAAGGTCCAACTGCCAGCATGAGGAAGTGGACCAAAAATGTCCTCCAAGAAATGTGATCTCAAGGTGATCTTGCATGTCTAAAAGCTATACAGATGCCATTGATGGTAGACGATTATAATGAGCTAGCTCTTGGCAGTTGTTGGTTTTATACTGCACTTTCTCAGGTTGTGCTCTATTTTGGTTTATAATGTTAATTTCCAACTATCATTGCCCTACCTGCTGCTGACTACCAGGATCAGGTGTGTATATTTCAATTAAAAATCCACTTTTGAAACTCTCAAAGTTTAGTAGAGAAAACACAAAACAATGACTAAGGAAATGTTTAAATGAAGTAGACTTTACTAGCAAAAAGTATTTCTTGCATAGAGAAAATTAAGTAATAAATACAAAGACTAGTCTTAATCTACATAATAATCTGATGCAAAAAGTTACCTTCATTGTTTAAATTAGATCAGGCTGGATATTTTTATCAGCGTACAAACAAACAGTACCATCTACATTTACAAGATTTATCAGACTCTCTTATCCAGAGCAACTCACATTTCCACAGCTGAGCAGTTAAGGGGTAAAGGGCTTTGCACAAGGGTCCAGCAGCAGCAGCTTGGATTAAATTGTTTAAATTGCAGTTTTATTTAAATAGCACACAAAGGTAATATTTCTAATCATGTCATTTCATATTTATGGCAAAAAAATAAAAACAGCAAGCCCACTCAAATCCAGTTTAAAACAAATGAGACAAGTCTTTTAAGAGCAAATGATGACATATAAAATAAGCTGTGTGAGCTGTGTCTGTGCTTATGGTATCTGTCTGTCCATCTCAGTCTGTCCATAATCTGAGGTGTTACAAACAGCAGAACTGATTACTGGAAGAGTTTAAGAGTGAACAGATATGTAGAGATTGATATGATTTTTTTCCAGAGGATGAAAGCTGATTTATAAGGTCATTCAGGTTCATGTACCATTGCATCTTGTTTTAATGCTGTTTAACTCTTTATATCTGGCACTAATTACACCAACAAAACCATCCTGTGCCATTTCTGTTTTTTAAAGTGGTCAGTCTGGTATATCTCATGCCATAATCCAGAATGTTACCCTTTACAACCCACGGTGACAAAGGTGTCACAAGCCCTTTAAATGTCCTGGGAAGTTCCTTTTATAGCTTTATCCTTGATTTTAACTCATGAAGTCCTAAAGTGACACCTACTGAACATCCTGGTGGGTCATGTGATAGGTCATGTGATTTTGTGCTCCCACAACAACATTTGTTGACCTCCAAGATGCATGCGTCACAAGGTACAAGTACCACATGAGGTCACGGAGGTGGTTCCTCTACCTGTTCTGGCAAACCATAATGCTTGCCTATGTCAATGCATGGCTGATCTCCCGCCGTGACTGTAAACTACTTGGTGTCCACAAGCCACTGAAACAAAGGAGCTTCCAGGCTGAGGTTGCAACTAGCCTTATTCTCCTGCATTCCCAAAGGGGCCGTCTATCACTCAACACCAACTCCACCACCACCTCCCAAGAAAGTTCATGTTGGAGTTCCAGATGATGTTCATGTGGACCAGGTTGCACACTGGCCTGTGAAGTGTGGTCGTTGCAAATTCTGCAAAATCAATGCAACCACCACCCTCTGTGAGAAATGTGATGTGCGTCTTAGTTTCACTGAGGAAAGAAATTGCTTCAAATGTTTCCATTTGGCCTAGGTTATTGCCGCATAAACAAATTTCATGGGGTTTCATGAGAAATGGGTCCGGCTGCTTAACGCCCATTGTGACATATATGTAACATTACAGATCCCTGACAGTAGGGGGTGGTATTTTGAAAAAAAAAAAGTTGAGAAATGTGTTATTTGGCATCTATTTAGTCTGTGTTATGTCCCCCATCATTTTCCTTGAAGGAGAAAGGGGTCTGGGTTCTTATGGGTTAAGGCACAGTGAACTCTATAATGTGTGCTTTAATTGCCTCTGTATTCCACAGTTTTACATTTCTACACAAACAAAAAGTTTAAGTCCACATTCTCAGATGCAAAATGTAAAATACTGCAAAATGTAAAATAATAGTTACCCACAAAAACAGGATCAAAATGTGGAGGCGAAAAGAAACTGCGCAAGATCTAAGCATGCTATCATATCTGTAAAACATGAGCCTGATGATGGAACTGCTGATTGCAGAAGCAAAATGAATTCTGAGGAGTATAGAAACATCAACTAAAGTTCAGGAAAAATGCCTCCAAACTAAAAACTTCAAAACTAAAAACTGGGAAATTCTTGTGAGAAAAAGTCAGTCACTTGATCTGAAACCTTAAGAAAAAAAGGGGGACTAGCAATAAATGCATGATATGGAGAAAATTGTGGACATGGCTGTAAATCATGAGCATCCCCTTCTAAATAATAAAACTGCTTGAAGCCCAAACTGGAGAAAGAAACAGAGTTCAATTTTATTTATTTATTTTTTATTTACTGTACTTTAATGTACTTTTGTTAAGAAACTAGAAAGTACTAAAAACACACAAATTAAATCACTCTAGTGTTTCACTAACAGTGTTTTGGAATGACTGAAAGACAATAAGCATTCCTTTCCATTTTAAACATCTAACCAACCTTCATTTTCATGAACAGGACTTTTATTTATTTATTTATTTATTTTGGAAAACACCTTAAAGACTACTGATATAAACTATTTCTTCTTAAAGAGTAACCTTGAGAGTTCAGAGTAACTGCATTATAAATGATGTGCTACAGTGGTGTGATTTGGTGTAAACTGTAAATCCACATTTTTAGTCCTCTACAATTTAGATTTTCAGATTTTTATTTCAAGATTTCAGACTTTTTATACACAACTGTGCTCTGGATGCTTAAATGTAAATGTGCAATTCCCCAAATGTTACAGATTTTTCTACATTTTGGAAACAAACTTTAAAAGACTATAAATATCTGAATTTTGTTGGATGTTATTTGTCATTTTTCACATTTTAGTAAACCTTACAAAGTTTCTGAAGTTCTTTAAAAAGGATTTGTATATGAGTGAAAAGTTCATTTAGTGTTGTGTTGCTTTTTAAAGGAAAATTATATAGACATACTGATGACTAAAAATAATCAGAATGAGACGGTAATAGGAGCAAATGAAAACATTTATTAAAGTAAACTATATAAACACTACACAACTATAAGTTTATTTACAACAATATTATTTGCAGCTACTATTTATACTAATTACTATTAGCAGTTATCTATATAGACAAGGATAGAGGGATAGATTGATAAGGGACGCTCTATGAGGGATGAGGGATATTAAAACTACTCCTTGGGTGCTGGGTTCACTCTACAGACCTGAAGGGAAGAAAAGAGTATACTTTAATATTAAGTTCATCAAAAACAAGAATAAAATTTATTTCTACTTACGTGTGGAGAGCTTGAGCAATGTATAGAAAAGAAGTGAGGGAAAAGAAATGGAACAGAAGGAAGAAAAGAGGAATTTGGTAGAAGGAAGGACATTGCTCAGAGCTTCCACAAAATGTCCATCATCTTCTGGACACTCTGTCTGAGGAAAGGTCTCAGTTTGCTGGCTAAGGCTGCTGGGTCTTGGTAGAACTCCGGGGGCTGAGTAAACAGCACTTCAGCGAGATCTGTAAGCTGATCCTATAGACAAATTACATCATCACTGTCACAATCCAACATAGTGTCACTGAGTTTAGGATACAATACTGAGAATTTGTGGATCACAGCATCAGAAGATATTAGACACTTACAATAAGCACTTTAAAGTAGGTCCTTGCTGCAGGCTTCCACACGTCTACCTCCCACATGCTGATGAGCGCAAACAGGCGCTCCAAGAATCCTCCCTTAAGCTTTAGGAAAGAAAGACGACAAGCTCCATTAATATCATGTCATATCAGGGTTAACAACATGGAAAAATAAAATGAGATGAAATAAACCATGTTCTGAAACTACATTCAAGCATGGCTTTTAAATCTCCTGATAAGACTCTTACTGTCTCAGGTATTGAGCTGTTTGTAAAATAGCCGAATAGAAGCAGCTCGAAAAAGATGTCCACGAAGTTGTAGTGGTAGACCTGCACAGAAGAGAAAAGTTACAAGAAGAAATTAGCTTTACATAATGGAGTCCTGTTTTCTATCACATCAAAATCTTTTAGATTTAAACATTTGTCATGTTACACAAGCATTTATAAGCTTACATAGGACCCGGAGAGCTCTGCTGCAATCCAGTCCTGATAAGAAGGAGTCTTCAGGAAACGAATCAGAGCCTCGTAGGCCAGCTGTACACGACCTGCATCCTGTTAAAGCAAACAAACAAAATAATCACTTTGGCTTCAGTTTTTTTAACGTGGAAACTCATTTTAAACCCTAAAATGAAGCAGTATGTAAGCCTCAGCATGTCCAGTACTTTACTAAAGATACACAGATGATGTATGACATGGGCCAAATGTCCAACTACTGCATATCCCAGAGCCCTCTTCATTATGTACATTTTATTTTAATATTTATCCTAAGAATGTCCTTTTTTTAGCAGGCTGTGATTGTTATAAAATTAGCTTTTGATGCTTGTTATTTTAATTATTATTCCTTAATTACTCATATTACTCATGAATCTGAATATAAGACAGCACATAATATAAGTTAAAGCAGAGTGAACTTCCCCTGAGCAAAAACAGCAGCTAAACAAAGGTTTTACTCACAGCGAACGCCTCACGGAGAGCATGCAGCTTCAGGCCGATATCAGTTACCCCTCTCTCTGTAAGATGGTCCCTAAGAAACAAAAGATTTACATGCTTAGTGTATTAAACATACATTACTCCTTTATACCATTAAACTGTGAAGAGAAGCGTACCAAGTAAAGGGCACCTCCATCTCCTCTTGGCTAAGGCTCTCCTCACTCTCCTGCAAGACACATTAGCAATAAATCATTAAAACTCACACAGTAAATGTTACAGCCTCCCATTCAGGGGAATAGCAGCATCTGTAGATACACATCAGGTCTGAAACACAGAATTACCTCAGAGTCGTACTGTTCCTCTGAATCACTGTGGGGAGAGTCAACCTGCTCCTGCTCCCAGGTGGAGGTGTTCACCTGACCATCTTTAGCCACATGCAGGAACGTGCAGGACACCTTTTTAAAGGTTTGCTGTTAAATTAAAAAAATATATAAAAACACTGCAGACCCATATGTGTACAAAATTCCAAGAGTTACTATCTACAATAAAGACTTCATGACATTGCAATAAATTTACCACATAATCCTCAAGTGGCTCCATGATGGTTTCCACCCGGTTACAGGAAAGGAGCTCTGTAACCTTCCCATATTCAGCCTTAAGAGAACAATTTGAAGTGAACACAATTAGTCACTGCAACTAACAAAAGTTTTGTGACGCCACAACAGATAATCCCTCACCTGTATGACAGTGAAATGGTCCTCGATGGTGGTCTGATAAGGGAATCCCTGCAAATGACAATTAGCTGAAACTCAAGATCTACTTCTCAAAAGTGTTCATCTAATAATCATTAATATCAATTCTCTTCATCAGAGTAACAAAGATGGTGATTACCAGCTGGTCAAAGTAGCGCGTCTTGGTGGTTTTAAACCAGCAAATCCACTCTCAGGACCCCTTATCATCCCGAGGAAGTATCCCTTAACGTCCACTGCCTAGAAATAGAGAAACTAAACATTAGAACTTGTAAAGAAGGATGTGTGTGTGTTTGTATCTCAGCTGCAGCACTGTACAATACCCCAGACTGGGAGTTGGAGGAGTCTGCAGTGTTGTACTCAACATTACAGCAGGTGCTGTTCAGCTCACCAGCACTGAGGGGCTGTGAAAAGTAGAAGATGAGGATCATCAGTGTTTTTTATCATAGCAGTTTCACACTAACACTTTCAAACATTCTGTCACTTGGAAAATCCAGAGATCAGATTTAGTAAATAAATGACAGGTTTGGTTACCAGAACAACAGCTGAAGATGTGGAGTGAGTTTCTGTGGGTAGCTGCGGCAGGATTGGCTCAACAACCTTAAGACACACACACACACACACACACACACACACACACACACACACACTTAGACAAAAGCAGCCTACACGTTTCAAATGTAGTTAAAATATTTTACTGACACATACCTGGAGGACTGAGGGAGTATCTGACGATTCTCCCAGCAAATCCACAGCTTCTGCAATAAATTAGTTTCATGTAAGTTTAATTACAACTAATATTTTCTGTTAAATGTAAAACATTAAAATGGCCAAATTTATAAGGTAGTAGAGAGAGAGACCTTGTAAATTTTTCTCTCCTTTCTTTCTAATGCTTAAAAGTTAATAAACCTGTGAGTTAGTTAGCTAGTTAATTTGTGAAGAAACAGACTAATTGTAGCATTAGTAGCTTGTGTAAATTCACTGTACATGTGACTGATTAAACTCTCTAAATCCTCAAGTCCAGGCATCCTGATGAACTCCATCTCCCCATCAGGATCCACACGCTGCCGTCTACTCAGAGGGGCTTCTTGATTGCCATCCTCTTCGTCCCACCTCCTCCTTATGCCCTGGCGTGGGACAGGAGTTATCATTGTGGCAGGAGCATAGTACATACCAGCCACAATGTTGTGGATGTCGATATTGAAATAAGGCTGGGGCAAAGGAACTGTTGAAGGCTGTGGACTCCCTGAAGGTGGTGGCCTCCTCAAAGGGGATGGGGTTTTATTTTAATAGCACTGTGTATGTTTTATACAGCAGGAAAGCCTCACTATCAAAACAAGAAGTATTTACACAAGTTATATTACTGTAATCTTCCTATAACAGTGCATTAAAAACTCAGTATTTACATTTTAGCTGCATTTATAGGTGTTATACAGGGCTCTTCCAGTATCACGGCTTCACTGTTAGTCACACTGTGCACTTATTTCAATGCTTAAAAATATCTTCCCCCAAAAAATGCAGATTAAAATACATTTCTATTACAGTCTATTACTTTAGCACTTTCTTACTCCAGTGGTTCACATCCCCTTTGAGTCCAATTGTGTCTCCTCTCAAAAATTCGCCCTTTATCGTAAATTACACTACTCCTAACTATTTTATTCACGACAGCTAGAAACAAAACCTTGCTGAACAGAATTGAAACAAACAGCTTGATATTTTTGCCTAAGCTGCACTCTACATTGCCACACTAGCTCCATTTATTTGTACCGATTGGTTTTGTTCAGCTAGCTGCCTTTCCTCACAGCCCCTTTCTCTCTCCGCTTTAACAACTCGACAAACACGGACAATGAAAAATCCTTAAAATAATAAGTTACTTCATGTTATTGTAAGTATTTTAACTTATTCTATTCACTCCATCAAAAAAAAACTATAAACACTGAAAAACAATTACTTAGCTACATGCTAACTAGCCGTCTAGCTAATCTTTGCTAATACTCCTCGGCTTGACTTAGTAAACTTTAGCAAACGTTAAGTAAACATTGGGACTTTTATGAAAAGCTGATGTTAACATATCTGAAAACATCAACACTGTTTTCTTCTTCCCTGCTCGTTTCACTGGAGTCTGCCATTTTGTCCGCTAGCTTTAGCATACTGATCGTGTACGTAAAGCGATTAGCCGAATAAAGATTAGCCGAACAGAATTTCTCAAAACCATCTAATCATATAAAACGATATTCCTGATTGCGGTTTTTTGTAATAACGCGGTGTTTAAAAGACTTTATACTTAAGTGAAAAAGAGGAAACTCAGTAACTCACCGTTCCAGGGGTCGTACAGTCCGCTCCATCCGGGCTCGGGATCCACATCCGGGTGCTGAGGCTCGGCTCCTCCCCCGAAGTTCATCGTCGCTGCGCTGTAGAGTCGGTGTAGGAGTCAAATCCAGTAGTGGAGTACAGAGAAATCCGAAACAGGGGTGTAGCAAAAATGCCAAAAGATAATCCAAATCTTGCGACCTTCAGAACAAGTATAAACCAACACTAACTAGTATAAAACAGCACTAACTAGTATAAACCAATATAAACCAGCACTAACTAGTATAAACCAGCACTAACTAGTATAAACCAGTATAAACCAGCACTAACTAGTATAAACCAGCACTAACTAGTAACAAGAGTCAATAATGAATAAATAATAATAATAATCATAATAATAAGCTGAAATGTCCGGGAAGCCCAGGGAGTGAAGCATAGCTGAAGTTTAAGGCAGCATGTAGCTGTACAGTTAGAATTCAAGCTGTAGGACCAGTTTAAAGACGATACGACCTTAAAAAAAAAAAAAAACTCCTGTTTACGGCATCTACCGAAAACCTCCGAGAAAAACCGAACTGTACGGAAACCAGGAAGTGAAGTCCGTAAAAAATGCATTTACAAATTATATATTTTACATTTTATAATTTGCTCCTGTTGAACACACTCAGTGTCCTCAAGGTAGGATGATCTTTATCCTTTAATGCCACACTGTTTCTACAATAAATCATGTTAAAGTGACAGTGTTACAGTCTAATGTTATGTAGCACACAAGACACCTCATCTTGCCGTGAATTAGCCTAATGCTAGTTACCGTGCTAGCGAACCTGGCTACTGGTTTAAACTACACAATAAAATCATTAAGCTCGGTTTAAGAATTTATTTTATTTCCACAATGAAATATTTACCCCATTAGAAGTCCATTCTTAACAACCCCTTCTCCTGGTTTTAATAAAATAAATCGTGCTTAGCTTTGTGATTCAGCAGCTAGCGAGCTAACGGACTTTAGCCGATTTTTAGCGATTTCAAT
Organism: Hemibagrus wyckioides; assembly: GCF_019097595.1. Classification (NCBI taxonomy): domain Eukaryota; kingdom Metazoa; phylum Chordata; class Actinopteri; order Siluriformes; family Bagridae; genus Hemibagrus; species Hemibagrus wyckioides. The sequence goes on along the minus strand of NW_026690811.1, from coordinate 168,764 downwards.
GACAGTGTAATATTTGGACTAATCATATCTACCGAGAGAACTTGTATATTTGTTGTAATTATTTAACACTTTATTGGTTATATTAATGTGAATATGATATTTCTCCTAATAATAGTTCACCTGTTAGTGAACATGCTGCTGCTTTAAATTACACACTAAAATCCTGAACCGAGTTGATGAGCTCGGGTAACGAGAATTTAGTTTATTTCCATAATATAATATTTACCCATTTAAAAGGTGACTTTTCACACCCCTGAGTACTGGTTTTACACTAAATCATGACTAGACTAGTGATTTAGTCAGGTCTAAAGGACTTAGTTACAGATGTATGTTATCTACCTAGAGAACTTCGCTAATCATTTCATTTACACAGTTAGCATCATGCTAATTATCGTGCTAGCGAACTCGGCTACTGGTTTAAATGACACAATAAAATCCTTAAGCTTGGTCAAGAATTTATTTTATTTCCACAATGAAATATTGACCCTGTTAGTAGGTCACTTTTAACAACCCTGACTACTGGTTTTACACTAAATCATGATTAGCCTTGTGATCCGCTAGCTAGCGCGCTAGCGGACTTTAGCCGATTTTTACCGATTTAAATTACACTGTAATAGTTGGACTAATTATATCTACATGTCTATTTGTTGTAATTTGTACACATTTTATCGGTAAATATAATATAAATATAATGTTTAGCCTAATGTTAGTTAAGCTGCTAGTGAACTTGGCTGTTGTTTTACATTACACACTAAAATCCTGAACGAGTTGATGAGCTTGACCAACGAGAATTTCATTTATTTCCACAATATAATACTCATCCCCATTAAAAAGTCACTTTTAACAACCCTGACTACTTGTTTTATACTAAATCATACTTAGACTACTGATTAATCAGCTCTCGCGCTAAAGGGCATGGTTACAGATGTACACCGATCAGCCATAACATTATGACCACCGACAGGTGACGTGAATAAGACTGATGATCTCCTCATCATGGCACCTGTTAGTGTGTGGGATATATTAGACAGCAGGTGAACATTTTGTCCTCATAGTTGATGTGTTAAAAGCAGGAAAAATGGGAAAGTGTAAGGATTTGCGCAAGTGGATCAGAGCATCTCCAAAACTGCAGCTCTTGTGGGATGTTCCCGGTCTGCAGTGGTCAGTATCTATCAAACGTGGTCCAAAGCAGGAACGGTGGTGAACCGGTGACAGGGTCATGGGCGGCCAAGGCTCACTGATGCACGTGGAGAGTGAAGGCTGACCCATGTGGTCCGATCCACAAGACGAGCTACTGTTGCCCAAATTGCTGAAGAAGTTAATGCTGGTTCTGATAGAAAGGTGTCCGAATACACAGTAAATCACGGTTTGTTACTTATGGGACTGCATAGTCAGGGCGCCCATGTTGACCCCTGTGCACCACTGAAAGCACCAACAATGGGCACGTGAGCATCAGAACTGGACCACGAAGCAATGGAAGAAGGTGACCTGGTCTGATAAATCAAGTTTTCTTTAACATGGCGTGGATGGACGGGTGTGTGTGCACATGGCACCAGGATGCACTATGGGAAGAGGGCAAGCTGGCGGAGGCAGTGTCATGCTTTGGGCAATGTTTTGCTGGGAAACCTTTTGGTCCTGCCATCCATATGGATGTTGCTTTGACATGAACCACCTACCTAAGCATTGTTGCAGGCCATCTACACCCTTTCATGGTAACGGTATTTCCTGATGTCTGTGGCCTCTTTCAGCAGGATGATGCACCGTGCCCCAAAGCAAAAATGGATCAGGAATGGTTTGATGACCACAATAATGAGAATGAGGTGTTGACTTGGCTTCCAAATTCCCCAGATCTCAATCCAATCGAGCATCTGTGGGATGTGCTGGACAAACAAGTCCAATCCATGGAGGCCCCACCTCGCAACTTACAGGACTTAAAGGATCTGCTGCTAACATCTTGGTGCCAGATACCACAGCACACCTTCAGGGATCTAGTGGAGTCCATGCCTCGACAGGTCAGGGCTGTTTTGGCAGCAAAAAGGGGAGCAACAGCATATTAGGCAGGTGGTCATAATGTTATGGCTGAGCGGTGTATGGTATCTACCTAGAGAACTTCACTAATGGTTTCATTTCCACAATATCATAGTGAGTATAAAGGTTTTAATAATTATACAGTATAATATTTTTTATAGATTTGGGTGGTGGACAGGGGCAGGAGGTTTTAGAGAGTTTAATCAGGTCACATGTACAGTGAATTTACACAATCTGACTGCTCCAATTTTTCTGTTTCTTCACAAGTTAACTAATTATCAAACTCACTGCTTTATTAACTTTTATGCATTAATAGGAAAGTTTGATATTGTGTAATTGAAGAGTCATAATTCTGAGTCACAGAAAAATAATCTATTGCAGAGCCTGTGGATGTGCTGGAGGAATCAGCAGATACTCCCTCTGTCCTCCAGGTATGTGTCAGTTAAATAGTAATATTTTAACTTCATTTAAAACCTACAGGCCACTTTTTTCTAAGTGTGTGTGTGTTTGTTTGTTTGTGTGTGTTTGTGTGTGTGTGTGTGTTTGTGTGTGTGTGTTTGTGTGTGTGTGTGTGTTAAGGTCATTGAGCCAATCCTGCAGCTGCTGCCCACCGAACCACACGAAGAACCTTCAGCTGTCATTCTGGTAAGAAAATCCTTCATTTATTTCCTAAAGCCAATCAATGGATTTTACAAGGTTGTTTTTACTGTAAAGAATGTTAGTATAAATCTGATATGATAAGAAGCACTCATGATCTTCCTGCTCTACTTTTCACAGCCGCTCGATGCTGGTGAGCTGATCAGCGCTTGGTGTAATATTCAGTTCCTCTCTGCACAGGCCTCCATCTCCCAGTTCAAGGTATTCTACAGTGCAGCAGCTGAGATACAAACACACAAACACCCGTCTTTACAAGTTCTAATGTTTAGTTTTGTTTCTCTATTTTCAGTCAGTGGAAATGAAAACATACTTCCTGGGGATGATAAGGGGCCCACAGAGCCGTCTTTGTTGGTTTAAATCCACCAAGACGAGCAGCTTGAATCACATGGTAATCACAGACTTAATTACTCTGAGGAAGAGAATTGACCTTGATGATTATTAGACGCTCACGTTTGTGAAATAGATCTTGAGTTTCAGCTTTTTGTCATTTGCAGGGATTCCCTTATGAGTCCTCCATAGAGGACTGTTTCACTGGCATACAGGTGAGGGATTATTCGTTGTGGCATCACAAAACTTTTGTTAATTGCAGTGACTAATTGTGTTCACTTTAATTTGTTCTGTTAAGGCTGAATCTGGGAGGGTTACAGAGTTCATCTCCTGTAACCGAATGGAGACATCATTCGTCGTGCCACATTATTTTGTGGTAAATTTATTGCACTGTCATGAAATGTATCTTGTAGTTAGTAACTTTTAGAATTTTGTCAGTTGTGCTTTTATTTGTCTTCAGTGTGGATATTTTTTTTATTCAACAGCAAACCATTACAACGGTAACCTGCACTTTGCTGTATGTGGCTGAAGATGGACAGATGTTCACCTCCACTTGGGACTATGATCACAACGACTGTGAGGTAATTCAGACTTTCAGACCTGATGTGTATCTACATATGCTGCTATTCCCCTGATTCGGATACTGTAAAATTTACTGTGTGAGTTTTAATGATTTAATGATTTGGCTTGCAGGAGAGTGAGGAGCGCCTTAACCCAGAGGAGTTGGAGGTGCCCTTTATTTGGTACGATCCTCTTCACTCTTTAATGATGTAACAGTGTATTGTATGTTTAATATACACTAAACATTTACATCTCTTGTTTCTTAGCTGCCATCTTTCAGACAGAGGGGTGACTGAAATCGGCCTGAAGGTGCCCGCGCTTCGTGAGGCGTTTGCTGTGAGTAAAACCTTTATTCAGCTGCTGTTACTGCGCAGGTAAAGTCCACTCTGCTTTAACTTTTATATTGTGTGCTGTCTTATATTCAGACTCTGCTTGCCAGCATCCACAACCAGAACTTCTTGTTCATGGCTGGAAAGAAGATCGTCATGCGACTGGCAGCAGCTAACAACCAGGTGACTTCAGAATGATGAAAGACTGTATCATTGTTGTGATGGAAATAATTTCAGTTTCTCAGCCATAGCCAAAGTGAGTTACAGAGATTTTTTCGTTTGCTTTAACAGGATGCAGTTGGTGTGCAGTTGGCCTACGAGACCCTGATTCGATTCCTGAGGACGCCTTCCAATCAGGAATCGATTAAAGCAGAGCTCAGCTCCTGTGTAAGCTAATAAACGCCTGTGTGAAATGACAGATGTTTAAAGATAACAGATTTTGCTAATATAGAAAACAGGACTCCAATATGTACAGCTAATTTATTTTTGTATCTTTTCTACTCTGTGCAGGACCACCACTACAACTTCCTGGATGTTTTTTTTGAGCTGATTTCTTCAGCTACTTTATAAATGGCTCAAAACCTCAGCCAGTAAGTGTCTTATCAGGAGATTTCTAAGCAATGTTTGAGTTTCAGAACATGGTCTATTTGATCTGGTTTTCTTTTTCCATATTTTTTAAACCTGATAAGACATGGCATTAATGAAGCTTGTCTTTCTTTCCAAAAGTTCAAGGGAGGTTTCTTGGAGCGCCTGCTTGCGCTCTTCAGCATGTGGGACGTGGACGTGTGGGAGCCTGCAGCAGAGCTGTACTTCACAGTGCTTATTGTAAGTGTTGAATATCTTCTGATGCCACGATCCACAAATTCTCAGGATTGTATCTTAAACTCAGTGACACTATGTTGGTTGTGTGTGTAATTTGTCAATAGGATTACCTTACAGAGCTTGCTGAAGTACTCTTCACTCAGCCTCTGGAGCTCTACAGTGACCCAGCAGCCTTAGCCACCACAGTTCAGCGACTCCTCAAGCTGCACGTCCAGCTGATGATGGACATTTTGGAGGAGCTCTGAGCAATGTCTTTCCCCTTACCCACTTCATCTTTTCTTCCTCTGTTTCATTTCATCTTCTTTTCTCTCACTTCTTTTTCCTACATTGCTCAGGCTCCACATGTAAGTATGAAATCATTTTATTTCTATTTTTGATCAACTTAATATTTAAAAAATCTCTTTTCTTTCCTACAGGTTTGTACAGTGAACCCCAGGACCTGAAGAAGGGCTTAACCTTAGCATTTAAGATCCCTCGTCCCTTAATAATCATCCCTTATTAATCTATCCCTCTGTTCCTATCCCACTCCCCCTATTCCCATCAATAGCCTATAGATTGTAAATCCATATATAGAATTGTTTAGAAATAAACTTATTTGTATACTTCTTATAGACTTTGCTTAAATAAATGTTTATATTTGTTCCTATTGCGGTCTCATTCTGATTATTTTTAGCCATCAGTATATGTATAAAAGTTTCCTTTAAACGCAACACAAACTGAATTTTTCACTCATATACAGATCATTTTTACAGAATTTCACAACCTTTAAATGGTTTACTAAAATGTGAAAAATAACAAATATATTATATATTTGTTATTATATTATATTCAGTGTTGGGGAAAGTTACTTTTAAAAGTAATGCGTTACAATATTGTGTTACTCCCTAAAAACGTACCAAATTGCATTACTTAGTTATTTTTTATAAAAAGTAATGTGTTACGTTACTTTTGCGATACTTTTTCTTAAATTTGACCAGTAGACTCGTTCTCTTTTCATTTTATACACATAGAAACCTATATGTGTTACATTACAAAGTAAACTCACAGTCCAATTTAATAAAGACATTAAAGAGTGCAATATAGTCTTCCTAAAGTCATTCTAAAATTAGATCAATCTGCAAATGTTTTCTTCAGGTCTGCCTCCATTTCTATATATGCCTTGTCCAAAAAGCTTGTAAAGGTTTTGCGATCGGAGAGCACGGCCCCTGTCCATTTCCCTGATTTTGCTGATGATATTACAAAATGTCGGCGCCTTCACAGTGAAGAGTGGCTGCATCTCCTCAACAATAAATGCAGCAACCAATTTATTGAGTTCAGTCAAACTAATTGTTTTACCTGGTGGTGAACTGAAATCTAGCTTTTGTTGTTCAGCAGTAGGCGGGGTATTTTAATACTGACATACATGGTTTGTTTATGTAAATTAATGTTAAATAATATCATTTAAGGGGACCATAATGTAAAGCATTATTGATTGAGACATTTCCCATATGAGTAACATAGTTATTCTACCATAATTTAAATCATATCTAAGGCTGGGTTTGATTAGGAGTGGGATTATTAGATAGATGAATTCAGACCCTCGCTGTGAAACATCACCCCCTGGACACAGGTGGACACAGCGTCCCTCATTTATTCCAAGTGTAGGGTGGCTTGAGTTCAGACACCATTAGTCAGGTGTGACAGCATTAATCATACTGCAGAATTCCTCTTCACTAAACAGCTTACGAGACAGATACCCCCTGCTGAAGAAATCTGTTTGCTTCACTTTTGTTCAGTCACACAGGACAGCTGTTCTAACTGTTAGATAAGCTTTATTAACTCCACTGATCAAAATGTTTGCTTCCAGTTCCCTTTTAGTCCTACTGCCAACACCATTTTTCCATTTTCAGACAGATCACATTTATCTATGACAAGAAGCAAGATATGCCACAAATGATCTAAAAGCACACCATCAGACTGAGCTTTGTCCAGCAACTTCCATGTACATTAGTGTCTTAAAAATCAATTTCAGCCACAGCAGTATGTCAGAGCTTGAGATGCATTTCCTCAAAACACCTGGAATCAGTTATAAATGTTGCCTGCACAGACAAAACAAGGACATTTTAAGACACATTGAGGCCATTTCTGTCATAAATGAACACACTTAAATTAATACACTAGCCTTCAAAATAAGGAATGTACAAAACAGAAAAGAAATATATAAAAGCTGGACACTTTATAGCCTTGCTAAGGCCATAATAAAATATATAGTTGGGTCCAAATGTCTGAGACCACTAGTAAAAATGCTTCTTTTTGGCATTTTTTTCTAATTTAATACATCAATTTGTTTTACAGATTATATTATTTGACAACAACTTTCTTTCTTTCTGCAAATCTTTGAAATTTATGCAAGATGCCTTTCTGAGCTTCTAGCATTTAGCATGTTGCCTTTTTTCCTTTAAATGAGTGTGTGCATTTGAGCTGCATGGACACCACAAGTTTATGTAAAACCTTACAAGCCATTTTAGATCAAATGCATCAGTGTGTCACTTGAACACATGCTTCAGTAAAAAAGATCAGACATGAGGAAAATCTGACCTTTAAATAGACACCTAGAAAGAGTACAGAATCTTAAATGAACTATTGTTTACTTTCTATATTTTAAATAGGAAAAAATGCAGTTGAAGAAAAATCCCAGATTATTAATGTGGTCACAGAATTTTGGACTCCATGCGTAGATTTGTTGTTTTACCCGAGTTGGTTTCTTCAAGTCTTTTGTTTTGCTGTGATTGAATGAATCTGACATTTGACAAATTCAGTCTTTCAGCCTGTGAAATGTTAAAATTTTTTTTTAAAAAATCTGTGATTCCATTTAAGAATATTGAGAATTAATAAGAGCTTAATCCTCAAAGGAAAACAATGTTTTCTACAAATAAAGTTTAAAAGCTTAGGTTTATTCTGATTCAGCTGATTTTTTTTTCAGTGGACATAATCAATACATTTATCACATTACAATTATTTATGTGAGTAATAAACCATATAAACATACTGTGATAACACTTTACATTAAGGCTCTGTTAACTTACTTTATTTACTGCATTAGTTAACATTAAAGAAATGCTTATATGAAAGCTGATACCTTCTTTATAACAGATCACCTTAGACCCTGAATCTCTTCTTGGAGCTGGATTTGATTTGTATTGTGAAATGTAAACTGACAGAAACTTCTTAACAATTACTGGTATACTTATGAAGAACAATTTACTTTAAAATAAATAACAGAACTGTAGGATGGGAATAATGAGGATTTAAGTGTTTTAAACCTAAGTGCCAGAATCTCTTCACAGAGCTTTAACTATGCGGTATTTCAAGATAATCACAGCCACATACAGTGTGATGAGATGAAATAATAATTCTCTTGGACTCAAGGTCTAAGACACATGTATGACATTCACAGTGCTGACGAGACTAAGCATGCAGGGAGGGGCTATGGGTAACAGTGGGGGTAAGTACACACATGGGTAGAGTGTAAGTATAAGAGTATAGGGTATAAATACTGAAATCACAAAAAAGTACATTCAAAATGAAAATAATACATTATAGAAAACACAGGGTCCAAAGCTTTAAAGTGCAGTAATGCTTCTAAAAGTAACCTGAGATGAATGAAATTTAAAGTGACACAGTGTGTAGTAAGGTGTTAAGTCAGTAGCCTGTGTTATTCCTGCTGCCACCTCTGTATGATGGCCTTCTGTACAAGTATAAAAATAAAATTTCATTCAAGTCATTTAATTCATTTATTATTTTTATTTCATTAAGTGGTTACAGGCTGGTCTTCTTGTGAAAGTATATAAAGAGACTTAATGCATTACTTCTATACTCTGTGGTACCTGATAGTAAGTCTCCTGTATTAGGTCAATTCTCAATCTCACCACAGGATGGCAGTATCGGATACAGTTTATATAAAACAAGGCGAAACCTAGAACTACCTCATCATCATTAGATTACATATCCAACAGTGAGATTGATTTGTTGTGAGAAAGCCTAGCGCGTAAATTGATTGAAATAATAAGTTGCTGAATTTTCTCAGGAACAGTCATCTAGTTCAATTCAGTGAATGTCAGATGATGTTTGTGTGTTGCCAGGTGTGTGGTTTTTAGACCAAACAATTATTTCAGGTCTTGTGTGTGGCACATGTTCCATAATACTTCGTGCCAAGTAAGAATGTCACTTTTGAGAAGTTTTTCTCTGCTGACCAGACACAAGGAGTGAGTTTTGACCAGTACCTTGCAAAACTGCACACACTAAGTAAGACTTGTGAATTTGAAGATTTTAGAGACTCAATAGTGAGGGACAAAATAGTCTGTGGGATTCCTGATAATGGTCTCAGGGAAAGACTGTTATGTGAAGCAGCTCTGACACTGGAGAAAGCAGTCAATATGTGTAGACCTGCTGAAATAACTTGTGCACAAGCCAAGGAACTACATAGAGAAGATGCTGCAGTGCAGGCCATTAAAAAAGAGGAGCAAAACACATTTTGCAAAGCAAAAGCAGCAAAGAATGAAAACCCCAAAAAGTAAATGCTGAAGATGTGGAAGCGAAATCTGCAAAAATAATGTCTCTCCTGCGATGTCTTGCAGACCAAGATGACCTGTTAGACCTCCTGAAAGGCTTATTGAAATTTGTTAAATATTTCAAGGACTGGGGTAGTTGAAAAAGAAAAAGGTTGATTGTAATATCTCACAGTTAAACTGCAACTATTGTGTTACTGTTAGATAAAAGAAAAAAAAGGTTGTTTTTTGCATAAAAGTTAGTAATAGTAGTAAAGAATCCCAAAGATAGTGCTTTACTTTTAAAGTGGGGAAGATGTGATGTTATGAATGATTACATGTGATTTTGGTTCCGGGTGTGTGTGTGTGTGCGTCTGGACAGTTTAGAGGGGAACCGCAAGTTGTGCTATAAGAAATGTTGTGCAAAATGCTAAGTAAAGTGAAGTGGCTAAAAAGACATTGAAGCTCTCCAGCATGTTGATTAAAACATAAAAGAGGGCATCACATTTAGTGCTACATCACATACACACATATGGTCCACAGTGTCAGTGTGAAATGCCACAGAAATCACATTGTTTGTTTCTGGAATTAGCCTGAATCAGCTTATTTATGTTTACATTTTGTTTAATTTATTTATATATATATATATATATATATATATATATATATATATATATATATATATATATATATATATATATATATATATATATATATATATATAAAAAAATAAAAGTCCTCACAAATCACCATTAGCCAGTGTACGGTATACAGTGAGGGAAAAAATTATTTGATCCCCTGCTGATTTTGTACATTTGCTCCCTGACAAAGAAATGATCAGTCTGTAATTTTAATGGTAGGTTTATCTGAACAGTGAGAGACAGAATAACAAGAAAAAAAAAATCCAGAAAAACACATTTCAAAAAAAGTTATACATTGATTTGAATTTTATTGAGTGAAATAAGTATTTGACCCCTTTGCAAAACATGACTTAGTACTTGGTGGCAAATCCTTGTTGGCAATCACAGACGTCAGACATTTCTTGTAGTTGGCCACCAGGTTTGCACACATCTCAAGGAATTTGGGCCCACTCCTCTTTGCATCCACGACCCATTTTTAATGCCCTGGCTGAGGGAAGGAGGTTCTCACTCAAGATTTGACGGTACGTGGCTCCGTCCATCGTCCCTTTGATGCGGTGCGGTTGTCCTGTCCCCTTACCAGAAAAACACCCCCAAAGCATAATGTTTCCACCTCCATGTTTGACAGTGGGGATGGTCTTCTTGGAGTCATAGGCAGCATTCCTCCTCCTCCAAACACGACGAGTTGAGTTGATGCCAAAGAGCTGGATTTTGGTCTCATTTGACCACATGACCTCTGAATCATTCAGATGTTCACTGGCAAACCTCAGATGAGCCTGTACATGTGCTTTCTTTAGCAGGGGGACCTTGCGGGCGCTACTGGATTTCAGTCTTTCATGGCATAATGTGTTACCAATTGTTTTCTTGGTGACTATGGTCCCAGCTGCCTTGAGATCATTGACAAAATCCTCCAGTGTAATTCTGGGCTGATTCCTCGCCGTTCTCATGATCATTGAAAAACTCCATGAGGTGAGATCTTGCATGGAGCCCCAGAGGAAGATTGACAGTCTTTTTGTGTTTCTTCCATTTGGGAATAATCGCACCAACTGTTGTCACCTTCTCACCAAGCTGCTTGGCGATGGTCTTGTAGCTCATTCCAGCCTTGTGTAGGTCTACAATCTTGTCCCTGACATCCATGGACAGCTCTTTGGTCTTGACCATGATGGAGAGTTTGGAATCTGATTGATTGCTTCCTTCTGTGGACAGGTGTCTTTCATACAGTTAACAAGCTGAGATTAAGAGCACTCCCCGAGAGTGCTCCTACTGTAATCTCAGCTCCTTACCTGTATAAAAGACACCTGGGAGCCAGAAATCTTTCTGACTGATAGGGGATCAAATACTTATTTCACTCATTAAAATGCAAATCAATGTAGAACTTTTCTGAAATGCATTTTTCTGGATTTTTTTGTTATTCTGCCTCTCACTGTTCAAATACACCTACCATTAAAATTACAGACTGATCATTTCTTTGTCAGTGGGGAAACGTACAAAATCAGCAGGGGATCAAATAATTTTCCCCTCACTGTATATTTTAGTTACTTTATGTCTTGTGCAGGTGAAACATTCAGTTCCCTCAGTTTCCAATACAGGGTTGGGGTAAGCACTATTTCTAACAGTCATGGACACCTGTCTCAATGCTTTCAAAGTACACCCAAGTTGTATAGTCTGAAGATACAGTATATACATAGTATTCTATGCATAAAAGGCTAACATCAATAACAGAAGCACCATGCTTTAAGAAAGACACTTTTCCTTCTTCTACAAAATACACACTGGCGTAGATGAACTTGTAATTGGCATCCACAACAGCGATCATTATTACAGAGAAGCTGGACTTGTAATTATGGTAAAGACTGCCACCTTTAACTGGAGGCTGTGTACGGATGTGTTTACCATCAAGCGCAATAAGCAATGTGGGAATTGCCATTTAGATTGAAAATCATGCGCTATTTTACGCCATTCTGCCTCTGTTGTGGGTCTAGCAAAAGAACAGAAGAACAGATTTGAACATTATTTCTGTGTCACAGAGCATAAAAATAAAACATTTCTGAAGCATTGCAAATATGGATTCATTACTTAAGGCTTCATTGACTATTACAGAATAAACATTAAAATACAAAAAGCAGTGACCTTGAAAATACAAATACTCTGGGACGTTATAGCTATATTGATCATCACAGCATACTACTGTTTTTTGTACATTACTGGTAATCAGTGGTGGAAGATGCATTCAGATCATTTATAAACTATACATATGTATACTTTTATTAAAATTACTTTTTAGTTATAAGTTATACATGACTGAAAACCCAGATAAAGTCATTTTATTGGTGACTGTTTTGTACATAAAATAATCATAATGTAAAGAACATTCTGTAAAATCATCAACTTGATATCTGGAATATTGAGTAAGGCCATGTTGAAGATTGAAATCATTACAAAATGATTGGAACAAAAAATTTGATGGTCCTAACCTCATAGTAAAATTGACACTGTAGGCTGGAATTCACAGACCATCACAAATAACTGATGCATTTTACTGAAACAGATGTTCATTTTTAAGCTAATTTTACTAAAAGTTATTTTTTACCAATGTACTAAATGTGTCCTTTAAGTACAGCATTTGAGTAAATGTTGGGAATCAGTGAGTACCTACAGGAGCAGCACAGGTCTCCATGACTATGTTAGAAATAGTGCTTACCCCAACCCCGTATTGGAAACTGAGGGAACTGAACGTTTCGCCTGCACAAGAAATAAAGTAACTATAAAATATAGCAACACACACTTAAAAGTAATACTTGTTGAATCAAATATTGTTCTGCCAGACCCACCTGTTGCCAAAAACCGCATGGTCACAGCTAGACGCTCTTTTGGGGATATTGCCCGTCTCATTTGTGTGTGCTGCTTGGTTATGAGAGGTCCAACCATCCCCAGCAAGATATCAAACTGCTCTGCTGTCATCTGCAGAAGCTTCCTGAATCCAGTATTATCATACATTTATTTGTATGGTGAGCACAATATTATAGTTTATAGGTTTTTACCAGAAAAAATGGGCAAGCCTACAGTATGGACAAGGGCCAAATTGTGATGGCTATATGACTGGATCAGAGCATCTCCAAAACTGCAGCTCTTGTGGCGTGTTCCCGGTCTGCAGTAGTCAGTATCTATCAAAAGTGGTCCAATGAAGGAACAGTAGGTTATGGCGGCGAGTGAGGGCAGGACTAGTGAGAAAACTTGAACACAATCAAAGGGGGCTGAACACAAATACAGATAACCAGATCACAGTTCTGGAGAAATGTTTACTTATCTTTAATTAGATAATAATGCAAGTCAAATAATCCACAAAACAAATCCAACAAGTCAGCTCAAAAGACTTGACAGTAGTTCCAAAGAATAAATCCCCAAAATCCACAAGGTTAATCCAAAAGCATACAAAAGGTTCACAGGAGTCTAATCAAAAAACAAAGTCAATACTTCCAAAAAGTCATTCTAATTAGTCCACAAAATAAATCCATAAGGCATTCAAAAGAGCACTTGTCAATCAATCAAAACAAAGAACTATACCAGATGCACAAAGTCTTTTAAGGACAAAGCCATAAAACAGAGCACACGGCTGACCTAGACTTAATCAAGGTACAGGAAACACTAAGCAAAGTATTTGTGGAGGAAAAGGGTGACTTAAATACACAAACCTAAACAAAGCACAGGAGACACCTATTAGACATAATGACAGAGACTGGACACCAACAAAAAGGCAGTGGGGGTCTCTAGTGGCCAGAAAACAGTCCACAACCCTGACAGGAAACCAGTAGATATCAGTTTATATCTTGCTCTGTTCATGTTTCAATTAGTTGCATATCTTACCTGTATATTTCAGTCTAGTTGTGTTGATATTTATCATGATCAGAAAATGACAGATGATTTTCAAAGTCTTTTCCTGTTTCATCATAAAATGGACATAATAAAGCGTCCAAAAGTCAGAATGGACAAACCCATGTGTATAAATCACACCAAAATATGGATTTGAATTAAAACACTTAAGAGAAACATTATTTCAGACTTTTGGATAACAGCTTGATAGACTTTTATTTGATAATTATGTGCAGTATTGAGATTAAAATTTATACTTGATTTGGATTGGTCAGAAGGTGTTCAGCATGGACCTGATAGCAGTTCAGGTTTCAAATCAAATCTCTCTTTTTTAAGAATGTCCTCTTTCTGATTATATATATACAGTTATACAAACCAAAAAATAGTGTATGTCAAATATGTACAGAAGAAACTGAGTTTGAGTTTAGAGACTAACTAACTAACTAACTAACTAACTAAATATAATCACAATCGTTTACATCAGCAAACAAAACATTAATATAAATTATGTATACACAGTGCACATACTTGATCAAGCCACAATTATAAGGACATCCTAATGATTAGACTGACCAACTATAGAAGAAGAATTCACATAATCAGAAATAAATAAAAATTAATGGCCCCAAGTTTCAGAAAATATGCCAGTATTGCCCTTTATTGTGTACCTAATTTTATCCAAATGAATGAAGCTCATAACATCTTACTGCCAGTCATCAAAAGATGGAAGGAGAATTTGTTTCCATAGCAGAAGAATATGCCATCTAGCTAATAATGTTACCGTTAAACGTGACTTTATTGGATTACCCACAGAACTGGCGAGGAGTTCACCAAATCGCTCAGTTAATAACGGCCGGGAACGCTTCCTCAACGGAATCCGAAAACGATCACCGATTGCAGCCAGCAGCATGTTGGTGTTGTGTTCATTTCGATTCACTGCGCAAAACGTTACATAACCAAAGCCACAGTACCATTGACCTCTTCAACTTAAATCATTCTTAAGCTTCTTGATGAACTGAGGAGAACTCTCTTTTGGCTTATTTTCTCTCTGGGTGTCTGTGAGTGTCAGTCCCAGTGTCAATAGAACTAATCATGTAGTGTATCCGGGTTGCAGGATTTTTTAATTTATTTGTTTGTTTTTTTTTATTTAAAAGCACAGAAGGTATCATTTGGGTATGAATCTGTTCGTCTCTCGATATAGTGTCAAAAAAGACTACAACTATTCCAATCATGTCTAAATCAAAAGCCACTGCACCAGGCCAGAGGGGCGCCAGAACCCATATCACAACATGTAGCAGCTCCTTTTTCCTGCTAGCCCAGGTGTGTGGGGTGCCGCGATCGTATAGTGGTTAGTACTCTGTGTTGTGGCCGCAGAAACCCTGGTTCGAAGCCGGGTCACGGCATTGGCTTTTCCACATCACCGTTGAATGCTAGGTATAGCTTTTGGCCATTTGTCACTTGAAAAGCATAAGCAGGTAGGACCCCGCTCCCCTTAAGATTCTAGGTTCGACTCCTGGCTGGCTCGGCTGCCTTTTAAGAGCCCAGAGGTGTGCCACAGACTCCAGCTGCCGAATTGCTGGCAGAGTAACACCTCCCACAATCCCTGAAATGCGGAGAGTCCTGTACTAGGAGGTATGCTGGCTTTCTGCACCAGGAACACCAGCCCACGCTCTGTCTAGTGGCTGATCTTCCGCTGGAGTGACAGCTCGAGTAGCTGAATGCTCGGTCAGCGCTGGCCGATTTTGTGCTCTGCAATGCAAGGTTCCCATGCAAAGCTCTGGATGATACCGCGTTGGAGCTCAAACTGCTTGGTGGTCGAGTAAAACGCCGATCTCAACTCTCCTGGGGAGCCCTCCCATATGGTCTAGCGGTCAGGATTCCTGGTTTTCACCCAGGCGGCCCGGGTTCGACTCCCGGTATGGGAACGTGACTTTATTGGATTGTCCACAGAACTGGCGAGGAGTTCACCAAATCGTTCAGTTAATAACGGCTGGGAACCTGGTGGTGAACTGAAATCTAGCTTTTGTTGCTCAGCAGTAGTTGTTATCATGTGGGTGTGTGTGAAAGTTAGAGAGAGACCTTTGCACACTAACCTTGATGTGTCTGAGAAAATCAAAATATGTACCTCAGCCCTCACAACTACATGGAGTACACAAAAACAAAGTGTATTTCTGCACCTGTGGCCTTTGGATGGTGAGAAGTACAGACTAAACCTATGTATGGCCTGTGTATGAAATGCTTGTCTTTTTTTGATGGTAAAGCCAGTTTGAAACTACCTTAAAATCCTTCAGCGATACACTTTTCCATTTTTTCTGTAAAAAATCTACTCTGCATCAGATTTATGAACATTGTCACCACTGCCTCGCGGTGCCTTGTGCTGATGAGGATCACATTCCTCCCCCATTTCGGAATATAACTCACGACCATGGTGTTCTGCACCAGGGTGGGTGGTCTCTCTCACTTTCTCACACACACACACACACACACACACAAAAGCCAGAAACTAAGCTTTCTTTGCTCAGGCCTATCTAAAGGGTTAACGGTGCCACATGGTCATCAACAGTAAAAATCACAAATTTTACCTCTTCCCAACAGGGAAAACCAGCAACAATCAAGAATGCATGATTATATAGTGTCATGGCTGTGCAGACAAAAAATGTGGTTATAATGGAAGTCTATGGGGCAAAAACAGCCACCAACAGTAAATTAGGGAGAAAAAATTTAATCTGATGCTGCAAAAAAAACTAAAAATGCATCAGAGCTAATGTTGTTACTAATCTTTGACATGTCCAAGACTGTGATAAAAAGTAAAAAAAATATCCAGTCCACAATTACTTTATATATTGTTTTTTCCCCAAATCAGTGACATCATTTATGAACTTGGCAATTAAAGAGTTAAAATCCTGGATGTTTTTGAACATTTAGTAGTTTTGATCAGAACTGAGGTTGATTAACAGATTTATGCAAACAAAAGTTGAAAAAAAAAAAAATCATCTGATATATTTTTACAGCAGTTTATTTTAGTGCATGTTTTCATCCCCAAACATAACATTAGAGTAGTGAATTTGAACTATTTCTATTTTTTGCAGATATATGCAGAATTCTACAGAGTTACTCGAGTTGATCTCAGGCAGATCTTTCTTAGTTACTTGGACTCACTTGCACCACGATTGATCAAGCTCTATAGATCAAGAAGTGGAGCCTTGGGAGGAGAAATTCAAATACTCCTAGACAGACTTGATGAACGGGTAACAACATCAGTTTACTTCAAATTGTGAGGTTTTAAAAAACATAACTGCATACTACAAATGTTAGCTGTAGTAAAAGCCATTTACTTTGTCCATGTTTTTCCTGCTTCCTATTTGTGTTTTAGACCACTGCTATCCTGACACACAGGAAATCTGCAGCACTTTGTGGCCTTCCCTTGTTTCTGAGAGAAAAGGAGGACAATCTACTGAGAACGTATCTGGTAATATTTTTTATCTTATCCGTCATGTCTAACATGGCTGGCCTGTGGAGACGTTTGTGAGAATGCTATCCTTTCTCAAATTGCATTTTAAGGACATTCAGAATGTGCTATTGGGAGTGTATAGACTACAACCCAAACGACTCGCCTTAAACAAAAAATGTAAGTGTGTTAAATATTTTAATGATTAGTGAACATAAGAAACCAAAATGCTCTAAATTTTACAGCAGTTGACTGACAATTTGGGTCGTCAGTAAAGTGCTGTAATATCTTAATGTTGCATAAAATGACACATAACCCAGCACACTTGCTCATTTGACTGATGTAGGATACAACTAAGCTGAAAGATAAGGGTCTTACTCAACCAATGCTGCTTGGAAGTGTGCTGGAATTTGAACACAACCTTCTGATCAAGCCTTCTGTCACTGAGCCATTACAACCATGCCAGAGCAACACCATAACTAGTTTGCATTGATTCAGCTATTTCTCCCACTGAATTAATGGCACTTAAAGATTCCAGTGAAGCAGTGCAAGCTAGCTGTAGTGATGGCTTTGAGTCTCTGATAAGAAGGTTGTGTGTTCAAGTCCCAGCACAAAACATTGATTGTACCCTTGAGCAAGACACTTCTTCTTTTTCTTATCTTTGTCCTGTATTGATTTTGACCCATAGTTTGTTGTCTCTGTAGGACACAGTCCAGAAGGAAACCTGCACTAAGGGACTCAAAGTAGATATCCTCAGTTTTGTTGAAGATGTGGCAATAACCAACCCAAACACAAGAAGTATAGCTGTGGTGCTGGAAGAGAAAATTGTGCTTGATGATGTTGATGACCTAATGTATTAAATTAGAAAAAAATGCCAAAAAGAAGCATTTTTACTAGTGGTCTCAGACATTTGGACCCCACTATATATTTTATTATGGCCTTAGCAAGGCTATAAAGTGTCCAGCTTTTATATATTTCTTTTCTGTTTTGTACATTCCTTATTTTGAAGGCTAGTGTATTAATTTAAGTGTGTTCATTTATGACAGAAATGGCCTCAATGTGTCTTAAAATGTCCTTGTTTTGTCTGTGCAGGCAACATTTATAACTGATTCCAGGTGTTTTGAGGAAATGCATCTCAAGCTCTGACATACTGCTGTGGCTGAAATTGATTTTTAAGACACTAATGTACATGGAAGTTGCTGGACAAAGCTCAGTCTGATGGTGTGGTTTTAGATCATTTGTGGCATATCTTGCTTCTTGTCATAGATAAATGTGAACTGTCTGAAAATGGAAAAATGGTGTTGGCAGTAGGACTAAAAGGGAACTGGAAGCAAACATTTTGATCAGTGGAGTTAATAAAGCTTATCTAACAGTTAGAACAGCTGTCCTGTGTGACTGAACAAAAGTGAAGCAAACAGATTTCTTCAGCAGGGGGTATCTGTCTCGTAAGCTGTTTAGTGAAGAGGAATTCTGCAGTATGATTAATGCTGTCACACCTGACTAATGGTGTCTGAACTCAAGCCACCCTACACTTGGAATAAATGAGGGACGTTGTGTCCACCTGTGTCCAGGGGGTGATGTTTCACACCGAGGGTCTGAATTCATCTATCTAATAATCCCACTCCTAATCAAACCCAGCCTTAGATATGATTTAAATTATGGTAGAATAACTATGTTACTCATATGGGAAATGTCTCAATCAATAATGCTTTACATTATGGTCCCCTTAAATGATATTATTTAACATTAGTTTACATAAACAAACCATGTATGTCAGTATTAATGGAGGCAGACCTGAAGAAAACATTTGCAGATTGATCTAATTTTAGAATGACTTTAGGAAGACTATATTGCACTCTTTAATGTCTTTATTAACTTGGACTGTGAGTTTACTTTGTAATGTAACACATATAGGTTTCTATGTGTATAAAATGAAAAGAGAACGAGTCTACTGGTCAAATTTAAGAAAAAGTATCGCAAAAGTAACGTAACATTACTTTTTATAAAAATAACTAAGTAATGCAATTTGTTACATTTTTAGGGGAGTAACACAATATTGTAACGCATTACTTTTAAAAGTAACTTTCCCCAACACTGAATATAATATAATAACAAATATATAATATATTTGTTATTTTTCACATTTTAGTAAACCATTTAAAGGTTGTGAAATTCTGAAAAAATGATCTGTATATGAGTGAAAAATTCAGTTTGTGTTGCGTTTAAAGGAAACTTTTATACATATACTGATGGCTAAAAATAATCAGAATGAGACCGCAATAGGAACAAATATAAACATTTATTTAAGCAAAGTCTATAAGAAGTATACAAATAAGTTTATTTCTAAACAATTCTATATATGTATTTACAATCTATAGGCTATTGATGGGAATAGGGGGAGTGGGATAGGAACAGAGAGATAGATTAATAAGGGATGATTATTAAGGGACGAGGGATCTTAAATGCTAAGGTTAAGCCCTTCTTCAGGTCCTGGGGTTCACTGTACAAACCTGTAGGAAAGAAAAGAGATTTTTTAAATATTAAGTTGATCAAAAATAGAAATAAAATGATTTCATACTTACGTGTGGAGCCTGAGCAATGTAGGAAAAAGAAGTGAGAGAAAAGAAGATGAAATGAAACAGAGGAAGAAAAGATGAAGTGGGTAAGGGGAAAGACATTGCTCAGAGCTCCTCCAAAATGTCCATCATCAGCTGGACGTGCAGCTTGAGGAGTCGCTGAACTGTGGTGGCTAAGGCTGCTGGGTCACTGTAGAGCTCCAGAGGCTGAGTGAAGAGTACTTCAGCAAGCTCTGTAAGGTAATCCTATTGACAAATTCCACACACATCCAACATAGTGTCACTGAGTTTAAGATACAATCCTGAGAATTTGTGGATCGTGGCATCAGAAGATATTCAACACTTACAATAAGCACTGTGAAGTACAGCTCTGCTGCAGGCTCCCACACGTCCACGTCCCACATGCTGAAGAGCGCAAGCAGGCGCTCCAAGAAACCTTTCTTTCTTTGGAAAGAAAGACAAGCTTCATTAATGCCATGTCTTATCAGGTTTAAAAAATATGGAAAAAGAAAACCAGATCAAATAGACCATGTTCTGAAACTCAAACATTGCTTAGAAATCTCCTGATAAGACACTTACTGGCTGAGGTTTTGAGCCATTTATAAAGTAGCTGAAGAAAATCAGCTCAAAAAAACATCCAGGAAGTTGTAGTGGTGGTCCTGCACAGAGTAGAAAAGATACAAAAATAAATTAGCTTTACATATTGGAGTCCTGTTTTCTATATTAGCAAAATCTGTTATCTTTAAACATCTGTCATTTCACACAGGCGTTTATTAGCTTACACAGGAGCTGAGCTCTGCTTTAATCGATTCCTGATTGGAAGGCGTCCTCAGGAATCGAATCATGGTCTCGTAGGCCAACTGCACACCAACTGCATCCTGTTAAAGCAAACGAAAAAATCTCTGTAACTCACTTTGGCTATGGCTGAGAAACTGAAATTATTTCCATCACAAAAATGATACAGTCTTTCATCATTCTGAAGTCACCTGGTTGTTAGCTGCTGCCAGTCGCATGACGATCTTCTTTCCAGCCATGAACAAGAAGTTCTGCTTGTGGATGCTGGCAAGCAGAGTCTGGAATATAAGACAGCACACAATATAAAAGTTAAAGCAGAGTGGACTTTACCTGCGCAGTAACAGCAGCTGAATAAAGGTTTTACTCACAGCAAACGCCTCACGAAGCGCTGGGCACCTTCAGGCCGATTTCAGTCACCCCTCTGTCTGAAAGATGGCAGCTAAGAAACAAGAGATGTAAATGTTTAGTGTATATTAAACATACAATACACTGTTACATCATTAAAGAGTGAAGAGGATCGTACCAAATAAAGGGCACCTCCAACTCCTCTGGGTTAAGGCGCTCCTCACTCTCCTGCAAGCCAAATCATTAAATCATTAAAACTCACACAGTAAATTTTACAGTATCCGAATCAGGGGAATAGCAGCATATGTAGATACACATCAGGTCTGAAAGTCTGAATTACCTCACAGTCGTTGTGATCATAGTCCCAAGTGGAGGTGAACATCTGTCCATCTTCAGCCACATACAGCAAAGTGCAGGTTACCGTTGTAATGGTTTGCTGTTGAATAAAAAAAATATCCACACTGAAGACAAATAAAAGCACAACTGACAAAATTCTAAAAGTTACTAACTACAAGATACACTTCATGACAGTGCAATAAATTTACCACAAAATAATGTGGCACGACGAATGATGTCTCCATTCGGTTACAGGAGATGAACTCTGTAACCCTCCCAGATTCAGCCTTAAGAGAACAAATTAAAGTGAACACAATTAGTCACTGCAATTAACAAAAGTTTTGTGATGCCACAACGAATAATCCCTTACCTGTATGCCAGTGAAACAGTTCTCTATGGAGGACTCATAAGGGAATCCCTGCAAATGACAAAAAGCTGAAACTCAAGATCTATTTCACAAACGTGAGCGTCTAATAATCATCAAGGTCAATTCTCTTCCTCAGAGTAATTAAGTCTGTGATTACCATGTGATTCAAGCTGCTCGTCTTGGTGGATTTAAACCAACAAAGACGGCTCTGTGGGCCCCTTATCATCCCCAGGAAGTATGTTTTCATTTCCACTGACTGAAAATAGAGAAACAAAACTAAACATTAGAACTTGTAAAGACGGGTGTTTGTGTGTTTGTATCTCAGCTGCTGCACTGTAGAATACCTTGAACTGGGAGATGGAGGCCTGTGCAGAGAGGAACTGAATATTACACCAAGCGCTGATCAGCTCACCAGCATCGAGCGGCTGTGAAAAGTAGAGCAGGAAGATCATGAGTGCTTCTGATCACAGCAGTTTCATACTAATATTCTGTCACTTAGAAATAAACAGAAAAACAGGTGAAGGGTCTTGAGGTTGTTCTGTGGGCAGCAGCTGGATGTTCGGCTCAACAAACTTAAAACACACAAACACAATTAGTCACTGCAGTTCATAACATTTTGTGATGCCACAATGAATAATCCCTTACCTGAATGCCAGTGAAACTCTCCTTATCACTGGTATAATAAGGGAATCCCTGTAAAAGACAATTAGATGAAACTCAAGATCTACAACCACATTTCACAAAAGTGCTCTTCTAAAAATCATGTCAGTTGAAAAATGTCCATTCTCTTCATCAGAGTAATAAAGACTGTGATTACCTCGCGAGTCAAGCAGTGTGTCTCTGCGCTTTCAAACCAGCAGAGCCGACTCTCTGGGACCCCTCATCATTCCAATCATGTCTCTGCTTATGTCCACTGGCCAGAAATAGAGAAACAAAACTTAACATTAGATCTTGTAAAGAAGGATGTTTGTGTGTTTGTATCTCAGTTACAGCAGTGTAGAATACCTGGGAGAGGGAGGAGACTACAGACACACACTGAACATCACGGCAGGCACTGTCCGGCTCATCAGCATCGAGCGGCTGTGAAATGTAGAGCATGAAGATCATAAGTGCTTCTTATCATATCAGATTTATACTAACATTCTTTACAGTAAAAACAACCTTGTAAAATCCATTGATTGGCTTTAGGAAATAAATGAAGGATTTTCTTACCAGAATGACAGCTGAAGGTTCTTCGTGTGGTTCGGTGGGCAGCAGCTGCAGGATTGGCTCAATGACCTTAACACACACACACACACAAACACACACACACAAACACACACACACACACACACTTAGAAAAAAGTGGCCTGTAGGTTTTAAATGAAGTTAAAATATTACTATTTAACTGACACATACCTGGAGGACAGAGGGAGTATCTGCTGATTCCTCCAGCACATCCACAGGCTCTGCAATAGATTATTTTTCTGTGACTCAGAATTATGACTCTTCAATTACACAATATCAAACTTTCCTATTAATGCATAAAAGTTAATAAAGCAGTGAGTTTGATAATTAGTTAACTTGTGAAGAAACAGAAAAATTGTAGCAGTCAGATTGTGTAAATTCACTGTACATGTGACCTGATTAAACTCTCTAAAACCTCCTGCCCCTGTCCACCACCCAAATCTATAAAAAATATTATACTGTATAATTATTAAAACCTTTATACCCACTATGATATTGTGGAAATGAAACAATTAGTGAAGTTCTCTAGGTAGATACCATACACTGCTCAGCCATAACATTATGACCACCTGCCTAATATGCTGTTGGTCCCCTTTTTGCTGCCAAAACAGCCCTGACTATCAAGGCATGGACTCCACTAGATCCCTGAAGGTGTGCTGTGGTATCTGGCACCAAGATGTTAGCAGCAGATCCTTTAAGTCCTGGAAGTTGCGAGGTGGGGCCTCCATGGATTGGACTTGGTTGTCCAGCACATCCCACAGATGCTCGACTGGATTGAGATCTGGGGAATTTGGAAGCCAAGTCAACACCTCATTCTCATTGTTGTGGTCATCAAACCATTCCTGATCCATTTTTGCTTTGGGGCACGGTGCATCATCCTGCTGAAAGAGGCCACAGACATCAGGAAATACCGTTACCATGAAAGGGTGTAGATGGCCTGCAACAATGCTTAGGTAGGTGGTTCATGTCAAAGCAACATCCATATGGATGGCAGGACCAAAAGGTTTCCCAGCAAAACATTGCCCAAAGCATGACACTGCCTCCGCCAGCTTGCCCTCTTCCCATAGTGCATCCTGGTGCCATGTGCACACACACCCGTCCATCCACGCCATGTTAAAGAAAACTTGATTTATCAGACCAGGTCACCTTCTTCCATTGCTTCGTGGTCCAGTTCTGATGCTCACGTGCCCATTGTTGGTGCTTTCAGTGGTGCACAGGGGTCAACATGGGCGCCCTGACTATGCAGTCCCATAAGTAACAAACCGTGATTTACTGTGTATTCGGACACCTTCACCTATCAGAACCAGCATTAAATTCTTCAGCAATTTGGGCAACAGTAGCTCGTCTTGTGGATCGGACCACATGGGCCAGCCTTCACTCTCCACGTGCATCAGTGAGCCTTGGCCGCCCCATGACCCTGTCACCGGTTCACCACCGTTCCTGCTTTGGACCACGTTTGATAGATACTGACCACTGCAGACCGGGAACATCCCACAAGAGCTGCAGTTTTGGAGATGCTCTGATCCAGTCGTGGCAGCCATCACCATTTGTCAAACTCGCTCAAATCCTTACACTTTCCCATTTTTTCCTGCTTTTAACACATCAACTATGAGGACAAAATGTTCACCTGCTGTCTAATATATCCCACACACTAACAGGTGCCATGATGAGGAGATCATCAGTCTTATTCACTTCACCTGTCGGTGGTCATAATGTTATGGCTGATCGGTGTACATCTGTAACCATGCCCTTTAGCGCGAGAGCTGATTAATCAGTAGTCTAAGTATGATTTAGTATAAAACCAGTAGTCAAGGTTGTTAAAAGTGACTTTTTAATGGGGATGAGTATTATATTGTGGAAATAAATGAAATTCTCGTTGGTCAAGCTCATCAACTCGTTCAGGATTTTAGTGTGTAATGTAAAACAACAGCCAAGTTCACTAGCAGCTTAACTAACATTAGGCTAAACATTATATTTATATTATATTTACCGATAAAATGTGTACAAATTACAACAAATAGACATGTAGATATAATTAGTCCAACTATTACAGTGTAATTTAAAACGGTAAAAAATCGGCTAAAGTCCGCTAGCGCGCTTAGCTAGCGGATCACAAGGCTAATCATGATTTAGTGTAAAACCAGTAGTCAGGGTTGTTAAAAGTGACCTACTAACAGGGTCAATATTTCATTGCGGAAATAAAATAAATTCTTGACCAAGCTTAAGGATTTTATTGTGTCATTTAAACCAGTAGCCGAAGTTCGCTAGCACGATAATTAGCATGATGCTAACTGTGTAAATGAAATGATTAGCGAAGTTCTCTAGGTAGATAACATACATCTGTAACTAAGTCCTTTAGACCTGACTAAATCACTAGTCTAGTCATGATTTAGTGTAAAACCAGTACTCAGGGGTGTGAAAAGTCACCTTTTAAATGGGTAAATATTATATTATGGAAATAAACTAAATTCTCGTTACTCCGAGCTCATCAACTCGGTTCAGGATTTTAGTGTGTAATTTAAAGCAGCAGCATGTTCACTAACAGGTGAACTATTATTAGGAGAAATATCATATTCACATTAATATAACCAATAAAGTGTTAAATAATTACAACAAATATACAAGTTCTCTCGGTAGATATGATTAGTCCAAATATTACACTGTCATTGAAATCACTAAAAATCGGCTAAAGTCCGTTAGCGCGCTAGCTGCTGAATCACAAAGCTAAGCACGATTTATTTTATTAAAACCAGGAGAAGGGGTTGTTAAGAATGGACTTCTAATGGGGTAAATATTTCATTGTGGAAATAAAATAAATTCTTAAACCGAGCTTAATGATTTTATTGTGTAGTTTAAACCAGTAGCCAGGTTCGCTAGCACGGTAACTAGCATTAGGCTAATTCACGGCAAGATGAGGTGTCTTGTGTGCTACATAACATTAGACTGTAACACTGTCACTTTAACATGATTTATTGTAGAAACAGTGTGGCATTAAAGGATAAAGATCATCCTACCTTGAGGACACTGAGTGTGTTCAGCAGGAGCAAATTATAAAATGTAAAATATATAATTTGTAAATGCATTTTTTACGGACTTCACTTCCTGGTTTCCGTACAGTTCGGTTTTTCTCGGAGGTTTTCGGTAGATGCCGTAAACAGGAGTTTTTTTTTTTTTTTTAAGGTCGTATCGTCTTTTAAACTGGTCCTACAGCTTGAATTCTAACTGTACAGCTACATGCTGCCTTAAACTTCAGCTATGCTTCACTCCCTGGGCTTCCCGGACATTTCAGCTTATTATTATGATTATTATTATTATTTATTCATTATTGAATTTTGTTACTAGTTAGTGCTGGTTTATACTAGTTAGTGCTGGTTTATACTAGTTAGTGCTGGTTTATACTGGTTTATACTAGTTAGTGCTGGTTTATACTAGTTAGTGCTGGTTTATACTAGTTAGTGCTGTTTTATACTAGTTAGTGTTGGTTTATACTGGTTCTGAAGGTCGCAAGATTTGGATTATCTTTTGGCATTTTTGCTACACCCCTGTTTCGGATTTCTCTGTACTCCACTACTGGATTTGACTCCTACACCGACTCTACAGCGCAGCGATGATGAACTTCGGGGGAGGAGCCGAGCCTCAGCACCCGGATGTGGATCCCGAGCCCGGATGGAGCGGACTGTACGACCCCTGGAACGGTGAGTTACTGAGTTTCCTCTTTTTCACTTAAGTATAAAGTCTTTTAAACACCGCTAAGTTATTACAAAAAACCGCTATCAGGAATATCGTTTTATATGATTAGATGGTTTTGAGAAATTCTGTTCGGCTAATCTTTATTCGGCTAATCGCTTTACGTACCCGATCAGTATGCTAAAGCTAGCGGACAAAATGGCAGACTCCAGTGAAACGAGCAGGGAAGAAGAAAACAGTGTTGATGTTTTCAGATATGTTAACATCAGCTTTTCATAAAAGTCCCAATGTTTACTTAACGTTTGTTAAAGTTTACTAAGTCAAGCCGAGGAGTATTAGCAAAGATTAGCTAGACGGCTAGTTAGCATGTAGCTAAGTAATTGTTTTTCAGTGTTTATGGTTTTTTTTTTGATGGAGTGAATAGAATAAGTTAAAATACTTACAATAACATGAAGTAACTTATTATTTTAAGGATTTTTCATTGTCCGTGTTTGTCGAAGTTGTTAAAGCGGAGAGAGAAAGGGGCTGTGAGGAAAGGCAGCTAGCTGAACAAAAACCAATCGGTACAAATAAATGGAGCTAGTGTGGCAATGTAGAGTGCAGCTTAGGCAAAAATATCAAGCTGTTTGTTTCAATTCTGTTCAGCAAGGTTTTGTTTCTAGCTGTCGTGAATAAAATAGTTAGGAGTAGTGTAATTTACGATAAAGGGCGAATTTTTGAGAGGAGACACAATTGGACTCAAAGGGGATGTGAACCACTGGAGTAAGAAAGTGCTAAAGTAATAGACTGTAATAGAAATGTATTTTAATCTGCATTTTTTGGGGAAGATATTTTTAAGCATTGAAATAAGTGCACAGTGTGACTAACAGTGAAGCCGTGATACTGGAAGAGCCCTGTATAACACCTATAAATGCAGCTAAAATGTAAATACTGAGTTTTTAATGCAGTGTTATAGGAAGATTACAGTAATATAACTTGTGTAAATACTTCTTGTTTTGATAGTGAGGCTTTCCTGCTGTATAAAACATACACAGTGCTATTAAAATAAAACCCCATCCCCTTTGAGGAGGCCACCACCTTCAGGGAGTCCACAGCCTTCAACAGTTCCTTTGCCCCAGCCTTATTTCAATATCGACATCCACAGCATTGTGGCTGGTATGTACTATGCTCCTGCCACAATGATAACTCCTGTCCCACGCCAGGGCATAAGGAGGAGGTGGGACGAAGAGGATGGCAATCAAGAAGCCCCTCTGAGTAGACGGCAGCGTGTGGATCCTGATGGGGAGGTGGAGTTCATCAGGACGCCTGGACTTGAGGATTTAGAGAGTTTAATCAGTCACATGTACAGTGAATTTACACAAGCTACTAATGCTACAATTAGTCTGTTTCTTCACAAATTAACTAGCTAACTAACTCACAGGTTTATTAACTTTTAAGCATTAGAAAGAAAGGAGAGAAAAATTTACAAGGTCTCTCTCTCTCTCTCTCTCTCTCTCTCTCTCTCTCTCTCTACTACCTTATAAATTTGGCCATTTTAATGTTTTACATTTAACAGAAAATATTAGTTGTAATTAAACTTACATGAAACTAATTTATTGCAGAAGCTGTGGATTTGCTGGGAGAATCGTCAGATACTCCCTCAGTCCTCCAGGTATGTGTCAGTAAAATATTTTAACTACATTTGAAACGTGTAGGCTGCTTTTGTCTAAGTGTGTGTGTGTGTGTGTGTGTGTGTGTGTGTGTGTGTGTCTGTGTGTGTCTGTGTGTGTCTGTGTGTGTCTGTGTGTGTGTGTGTGTGTGTGTGTCTTAAGGTTGTTGAGCCAATCCTGCTGCAGCTAACCACAGAAACTCACTCCACATCTTCAGCTGTTGTTCTGGTAACCAAACCTGTCATTTATTTACTAAATCTGATCTCTGGATTTTCCAAGTGACAGAATGTTTGAAAGTGTTAGTGTGAAACTGCTATGATAAAAACACTGATGATCCTCATCTTCTACTTTTCACAGCCCTCAGTGCTGGTGGAGCAGAACAGCACCTGCTGTAATGTTGAGTACAACACTGCAGACTCCTCCAACTCCCAGTCTGGGGTATTGTACAGTGCTGCAGCTGAGATACAAACACACACACATCCTTCTTTACAAGTTCTAATGTTTAGTTTGGTTTCTTTATTTCTAGCAAGTGGACCTTAGGAGAGACATCCTCAGGTTGTTAAGGGTCCAGAGAGTCAGCTCTGCTGGCTTGAAACTGCACACTGCTGGACTCTCGAGGTAATCACGCTATTTATTACTCTCATGAAGAGATTCCACTTTAACGATTATTAAAAGAGAACTTAAATGAAATGCGGTTGTAGATCTTGAGTTTCATCTAATTGTCGCTTGCAGGATTCCTTTTTCATAACAACTGTGAGGACAGTTGTGTTAATTGCAGTTATTAATTGTGTTTGTGTGTTTTAAGGTCGTTGAGCCAAACCTACAGATGTTGCCAAACGAACATGTCCAGGAATCTTCACCCGCCCTTCTGGTACTAAAGCTGATCACTGTATTTCACAGGGTTGTTTTGACTGTAAAGAAAGTGAGAGTATGTTACTTGTGTTATTATAAAATGAGTGTGTTCAGCAGGAGCAAATTATAAAATATAAAATATATAATTTGTAAATGCATTTTTTACGGACTTCACTTCCTGGTTTCCGTACAGTTTGGTTTTTCTCGGAGGTTTTCGATAGATGCCGTAAACAGGAGTTTTTTTTTTTTAAGGTCGTATCGTCATTAAATTGGTCCTACAGCTTGAATTCTAACTGTACAGCTACATGCTGCCTTAAACTTCAGCAACTTCCTGTCTGGGGAATTGTACAGTGCTGCAGCTGAGATACAAACACACACACATCCTTCTTCACAAGTTCTAATGTTTAGTTTCTCTATTTCTAGGCAGTGGACGTTAAGGGATACTTCCTCGGGATGATAAGGGGTCCTGAGAGTGGTTTTTGCTGGTTTAAAACCACCAAGACGCGCTACTTCGACCAGCTGGTAATCACCATCTTTGTTACTCTGATGAAGAGAATTGATATTAATGATTATTAGATGAACACTTTTGAGAAGTAGATCTTGAGTTTCAGCTAATTGTCATTTGCAGGATTCCCTTATCAGACCACCATCGAGGACCATTTCACTGCCATACAGGTGAGGGATTATCTGTTGTGAAGGCCACAAAACTTTTGTTAGTTGCAGTGACTAATTGTGTTCACTTCAAATTGTTCTCTTAAGGCTGAATATGGGAAGGTTACAGAGCTCCTTTCCTGTAACCGGGTGGAAACCATCATGGAGCCACTTGAGGATTATGTGGTAAATTTATTGCAATGTCATGAAGTCTTTATTGTAGATAGTAACTCTTGGAATTTTGTACACATATGGGTCTGCAGTGTTTTTATATATTTTTTAATTTAACAGCAAACCTTTAAAAAGGTGTCCAGCACGGTCCTGCATGTGGCTAAAGATGGTCAGGTGAACACCTCCACCTGGGAGCAGGAGCAGGTTGACTCTCCCCACAGTGATTCAGAGGAACAGTACGACTCTGAGGGAATTCTGTGTTTCAGACCTGATGTGTATCTACAGATGCTGCTATTCCCTGAATGGGAGGCTGTAACATTTACTGTGTGAGTTTTAATGATTTATTGCTAATGTGTCTTGCAGGAGAGTGAGGAGAGCCTTAGCCAAGAGGAGATGGAGGTGCCCTTTACTTGGTACGCTTCTCTTCACAGTTTAATGGTATAAAGGTGTAATGTATGTTTAATACACTAAGCATGTAAATCTTTTGTTTCTTAGGGACCATCTTACAGAGAGAGGGGTAACTGATATCGGCCTGAAGCTGCATGCTCTCCGTGAGGCTGCTCGCTGTGAGTAAAACCTTTGTTTAGCTGCTGTTTTTGCTCAGGGAAGTTCACTCTGCTTTAGCTTATATTATGTGCTGTCTTGTATTCAGGGTTTAAAATGAGTTTCCACGTTAAAAACTGAAGCCAAAGTGATTATTTTGTTTGTTTGCTTTAACAGGATGCAGGTCGTAGACAGCTGGCCTACGAGGCTCTGATTCGCTTCCTGAAGACTCCTTCTTATCAGGACTCGATTGCAGCAGAGCTCTCCGGGTCCTATGTAAGCTTATAAATGCTTGTGTAACATGACAAATGTTTAAATCTAAAAGATTTTGATGTGACAGAAAACAGGACTCCATTATGTAAAGCTAATTTCTTCTTGTAACTTTTCTCTTCTGTGCAGGTCTACCACTACAACTTCGTGGACATCTTTTTCGAGCTGCTTCTATTCGGCTATTTTACAAACAGCTCAATACCTGAGACAGTAAGAGTCTTATCAGGAGATTTAAAAGCCATGCTTGAATGTAGTTTCAGAACATGGTTTATTTTATCTCATTTTATTTTTCCATGTTGTTAACCCTGATATGACATGATATTAATGGTGCTTGTCGGATTTCTTTCCTAAAGCTTAAGGGAGGATTCTTGGAGCGCCTGTTTGCGCCATCAGCATGTGGGAGGTAGACGGTGGGAAGCCTGCAGCAAGGACCTACTTTAAAGTGCTTATTGTAAGTGTCTAATATCTTCTGATGCTGTGATCCACAAATTCTCAGTATTGTATCCTAAACTCAGTGACACTATGTTGGATTGTGACAGTGATGATGTAATTTGTCTATAGGATCAGCTTACAGATCTCGCTGAAGTGCTGTTTACTCAGCCCCGGAGTTCTACCAAGACCCAGCAGCCTTAGCCAGCAAACTGAGACCTTTCCTCAGACAGCGTGTCCAGAAGATGATGGACATTTTGTGGAAACTTATCATCCCTTATCAATGTATCCTCTATCCTTGTCTATATAGATAACTGCTAATAGTAATTAGTATAAATAGTAGCTGCAAATAATATTGTTGTAAATAAACTTATAGTTGTATAGTGTTTATATAGTTTACTTTATTAAATGTTTTCATTTGCTCCTATTACCGCCTCATTCTGATTATTTTTAGTCATCAGTATGTCTATATAATTTTCCTTTAAAAAGCAACACAACACTAAATGAACTTTTCACTCATATACAAATCCTTTTTAAAGAACTTCAGAAACTTTGTAAGGTTTACTAAAATGTGAAAATTGACAAATAACATCCAACAAAATTCAGATATTTATAGTCTTGGAAAGTTTGTTTCCAAAATGTAGAAAAATCTGTAACATTTGGGGAATTGCACATTTACATTTAAGCATCCAGAGCACAGTTGTGTATTAAAAAGTCTGAAATCTTGAGATAAAAATCTGAAAATCTAAATTGTAGAGGACTAAAAATGTGGATTTACAGTTTACACCAAATCACACCACTGTAGCACATCATTTATAATGCAGTTACTCTGAACTCTCAAGGTTACTCTTTAAGAAGAAATAGTTTATAATATCAGTAGTCTTTAAGGTGTTTTCCAAAATGAATAAATAAATAAAAATCCTGTTCATGAAAATGAAGGTTGGTTAGATGTTTAAAATGGAAAGGAATGCTTATTGTCTTTCAGTCATTCCAAAACACTGTTAGTGAAACACTAGAGTGATTTAATTTGTGTGTTTTTAGTACTTTCTAGTTTCTTAACAAAAGTACATTAAAGTACAGTAAATAAAAATAAATAAATAAAACTGAACTCTGTTTCTTTCTCCAGTTTGGGCTTCAAGCAGTTTTATTATTTAGAAGGATGCTCATGATTTACAGCCATGTCCACAATTTTCTCCATATCATGCATTTATTGCTAGTCCCCCCTTTTTTCTTAAGGTTTCAGATCAAGTGACTGACTTTTTCTCACAAGAATTTCTAAAGTTTTTAGTTTTGAAGTTTTTAGTTTGGAGGCATTTTTCCTGAACTTTAGTTGATGTTTCTATACTCCTCACAATTCATTTTGCTTCTGCAATCAGCAGTTCCATCATCAGGCTCATGTTTTACAGATATGATAGCATGCTTAGATCTTGGCGCAGTTTCTTTCTGCCTCCACATTTTGATCCTGTTTTTGTGGGTAACTATTATTTTACATTTTGCATCTGAGAATGTGGACTTAAACTTTTTGTTTGTGTAGAAATGTAAAACTGTGGAATACAGAGGCAATTAAAGCACACATTATAGAGTTCACTGTGCCTTAACCCATAAGAACCCAGACCCCTTTCTCCTTCAAGGAAAATGATGGGGACATAACACAGACTAAATAGATGCCAAATAACACATTTCTCAACTTTTTTTCAAAATACCACCCCTACTGTCAGGGATCTGTAATGTTACATATATGTCACAATGGGCGTTAAGCAGCCGGACCCATTTCTCATGAAACCCCATGAAATTTGTTTATGCGGCAATAACCTAGGCCAAATGGAAACATTTGAAGCAATTTCTTTCCTCAGTGAAACTAAGACGCACATCACATTTCTCACAGAGGGTGGTGGTTGCATTGATTTTGCAGAATTTGCAACGACCACACTTCACAGGCCAGCGGGCAACCTGGTCCACATGAACATCATCTGAACTCCAACATGAACTTTCTTGGGAGGTGGTGGTGGAGTTGGTGTTGAGTGATAGGCGGCCCCTTTGTGAATGCAGGAGAATAAGGCTAGTTGCAACCTCAGCCTGGAAGCTCCTTTGTTTCAGTGGCTTGTGGACACCAAGTAGTTTACAGTCACGTAAGTGGAGATCAGCCATGCATTGACATAGGCAAGCATTATGGTTTGTCAGAACAGGTAGAGGAACCACCTCCGTGACCTCATGTGGTACTTGTACCTTGCAATGCATGCATCTTAGAGGTCAACAAATGTTGTTGTGGGAACACAAAATCACATGACCTATCACATGACCCACCAGGATGTTCAGTAGGTGTCACTTTAGGACTTCATGAGTTAAAATCAAGGATAAAGCTATAAAAGGAACTTCCCAGGACATTTAAAGGGCTTGTGACACCTTTGTCACCGTGGGTTGTAAAGGGGAACATTCTGGATTATGGCATGAGATATACCAGACTGACCACTTTAAAAAAAAATAAATAAATAAATAAATTAATTAATTAATTAGTGTCAGATATAAAGAGTTAAACAGCATTAAAACAAGATGCAATGGTACATGAACCTGAATGACCTTATAAATCAGCTTTCATCCTCTGGAAAAAAATCATATCAATCTCTACATATCTGTTGACTCTTAAACTCTTCCAGTAATCAGTTCTGCTGTTTGTAACACCTCAGATTATGGACAGACTGAGATGGACAGACAGATACCATAAGCACAGACACAGCTCACACAGCTTATTTTATATATCATCATTTGCTCTTAAAAGACTTGTCTCATTTGTTTTAAACTGGATTTGAGTGGGATTGCTGTTTTTATTTTTTGCCATAAATATGAAATGACATGATTAGAAATATTACCTTTGTGTGCTATTTAAATAAAACTGCAATTTAAACAATTTAATCCAAGCTGCTGCTGCTGGACCCTTGTGCAAAGCCCTTTACCCCTTAACTGCTCAGCTGTGGAAATGTGAGTTGCTCTGGATAAGAGAGTCTGATAAATCTTGTAAATGTAGATGGTACTGTTTGTTTGTACGCTGATAAAAATATCCAGCCTGATCTAATTTAAACAATGAAGGTAACTTTTTGCATCAGATTATTATGTAGTTTAAGACTAGTCTTTGTATTTATTACTTAATTTTCTATGCAAGAAATACTTTTTGCTAGTAAAGTCTACTTCATTTAAGCATTTCCTTAGTCATTGTTTTGAGTTTTCTACTAAACTTTGAGAGTTTCAAAAGTGGATTTTTAATTGAAATATACACACCTGATCCTGGTAGTCAGCAGCAGGTAGGGCAATGATAGTTGGAAATTAACATTATAAACCAAAATAGAGCACAACCTGAGAAAGTGCAGTATAAAACCAACAACTGTCAAGAGCTAGCTCATTATAATCGTCTACCATCAATGGCATCTGTATAGCTTTTAGACATGCAAGATCACCTTGAGATCACATTTCTTGGAGGACATTTTTGGTCCACTTCCTCATGCTAGCAGTTGACCTTACTTCTCACTGCACAACAAAATATTGCAAATACCAACATTACACATAAAAACATCTTGAACCACGCCTAACGCCCATGTTTCTAGCAAATTCGAGAAAGGAAAGCAGGTCAGAAAGGTCAGTCGGGACTTATCATCACATCTGAACTTTTATAACATGAAAGTAAGGTTAATAATATAACTTAGAGAACAAAATTTACAGTTTTACTCAAATTAGGGTGATGCAAAAATGAGTACACCCCACTGAAAGTCTCTGAGCAAAGCTAAATTTTAGACTACAAATGTCTAATATTTTTTGTTATATTTTTGTATATTTTTTGTTATATTTTTGTACCCTTAAATTGGGGTATTTTAGTATTTTTTGTTATATTCCTTCTTATTTTATTTATTACCTGTGCTTGTAGATACTGCTGGTGCCAGATACCACAGCATACTTCAAAGCTCTTGTAGACTCCAAGCTTTGAAAGGTCTGAGCTGTTTTTGTATCGATAGGGCCTTACACAGTATTAGGCAAGTGGTTTTAATGTTATGGCTGATCGGTGTACATCATATCATCTGGAGACAGTTATTTGTCATCATGCCCAAACTTAGCAATACATTAAACACCACAAATTGGATGGCAAAATAGACACATCCAATATGCACCCTATGTCAATGCTTGTATGCGTTATTCTAAGATGCCGCCCTTATGCAGAATAACGTGTGAGGTCCTTTGTGACTTCTCATTTGCTTTGGGTACGATCAGTCTTGAAGTGAGTTGGCACCATTCTCCAGTCCCTCATCTGGCCAAAAGTGTTACCTTTTGTTAAGGGAATGCAGCTGATGTCTTGCCCAAACTGGAGTATAAGAAAATAAATATAAAGTATATTAGAGCTTCCAGATACAGTGAAATGGCAATAAGTACACAAAGATTCTGCAAAAAATGTGAAAATTTACAATCTATATAATGTTTAATTTATATCTTATATCTATTATATCTTGTGTTTAATACTCAAAATGTGAATAACCTGCAGGATGCTGCGCTACTCCCAAAAGATGACTGGAAATTGTGGATAGTTTCCTGCAGTATCTGTCTTTCTCTTCCTGAAATTCATATGATATTATAACAAAACCGCCTATAAACCTGGGACCAGATTAGACAACGCTGACTAGCAGTTTTTAAAAAACTCACCTTTCCAGCATTAAGTTCAGCAATGGCTGCCCGAATCTGTTGTCTGGGCCCGCCTGTTTTAATCCCCAGCTCCTGCAGATCTCCATCAGTCAGAGTCAAAAAGGCCTCCATGTCTACCTGTAAATAAAACAATACAGGTAATTTACAGAGAGGAAAAAATCACATATGATTTGTGCACAATTTACTGAGTACAGCTCTAAGTCTCCTTTGACAAGACTCTACAGGCTACAGGTGTAACTGCCATCTTCATGTTGCTTCACTGAAGTCCTATGTGGTCTGGGATTTGGTTGGGCCATTTAAGGACATTTAGAAAGTTGTTCCAAAGCCACTCCAGGGTTGTCTTGGATATATTCATGTTGTCGTGCTGAAAGGTTAAACCTTGTCTTAAAATCTGAGGCTGTGTCCACTGTGGAGCAAGTTTTCTTTAAGAACCTCTCTGTTTTTCGGCTGCATTCACCCTTCCCTTAATTCTGACCCGCTCTTTCCACTCCTGCCACTGAGAAGTACTCCTGCCAACACCATGCTTCACAATAACAGTGGTATTGCCCAAATATTGAGCAGTGCTTATATTCAGCAGCAGTTTTCATTTAGCTATTCCAACATAAAGCTCTTACTGATGGAGAACTTCTGAGATGGCTGTACTTCCAGCAAGTTCTCCCTTTTCTGCAGAGGACTTCTAAAGCTGTTAAAGTTGTCAGTGGGCTTTTGTTTTCTCTCTGATCAAAGCCATTCTAACCTGGTTACTGAGTTTGGCTGGATATCCTGTTGATTCCAAACATTTTTCCACAATGATAGAACCCACTGTGCTCCTTGGAACATTCAACACCTTAGATATGGTTTATACCTTTACCCTGCTCTATGTCTTGACACAATTTGCTCAGGGTGGTCTATGTATTTTGTAGATAGATGTGTTCATTTCTGAATACCGTGTCTACGTTCATGGTCCACAACCATGTTGGCTTTTGTATGTTAGAGACTGGTAAACTGCAATAGTGTGAATGAGAGTACATTCCTACACACCATAAAGTCTGATCATCTTTATTTGCACTGACCTTCATCAGTGATGCTGCC
This sequence comes from Hemibagrus wyckioides, assembly GCF_019097595.1. Classification (NCBI taxonomy): domain Eukaryota; kingdom Metazoa; phylum Chordata; class Actinopteri; order Siluriformes; family Bagridae; genus Hemibagrus; species Hemibagrus wyckioides. Next base: position 131,909 of record NW_026690811.1, on the reverse strand, counting down.
ACTGCTGGAGCCACCACTACTTTTAGAACATGGTTGGGAAGAAGCAGAAGACAGGGTTTCACCAATTAGAGGCTTAGGAGTTGGGGATGGCGATGGAGTCAGGGTAGGGGATGTACTCTAGATGTGGAGGAATTCCCAGACTGAGGTCTCTTTTTCAGATCAACCTTCTGTGGAGATTGTAGGCTAGTGTTAGGTTAGATTGATGGAAATGAACAATACTCATAAAACACACTGACTTGGTACAGTTAATATATAGTAGTTTCTATCAGAGATACACACTCGCCACTTATTAAGACTATTTGTACAGTCCCCTCTGAAAATACTCAAATGTTTTTTTTATACTTTGAAGACAATTTGGCTTTAAGTTCCAAAAAAGTATATAAGGCTATAGACCAGAATTCTCACATTTCATTTCCAGATATTTACATCTAGATGTGTAAACAACAACCGTTAAAGTAAAGATAAATAAAAACCTACTAAAATAAAGGTTAAACAAAGTTATTAAAATAAAAGGTAAATCCCACACTGAAAAACATAGTCTCTTACCTGACGCAGTAATTCTTTTGTAATCCGCTACTGTACCACACTCCGCTTCTGTGCCACACTGTAATTATGCGAATACATTTGACTTGAATGACACGCCATTAGTTTGCACGATCCATCGATTGTCGTGGGCGGGCCATTGTTGCGATTAGCGGAGAACGATAAAATTGTGAGAGATTCGATTGGCTCGCTATGGGTGCGCTATCATTGTCTGTCCATCTTTTTCAGCCCAGGGATTGGGGAATAAAGATGTAACGGGCCGATGTGATTGGGCGAGAAAGATTTCAGGTGAGCTGTGATTGGCCGGCTGACCCAGACTATCGCTCTTCAAGTAGCACCACTGGCCCATGGGAGCCTTAGGGGGAGCCTACAACAAATAAGTGATGACAAATCAGTTATGTAACGCTTTGGCGCTGTGAATCGAAATGAACACAACACCAACATACTGCTGGCTGCAATCAGTGATCGCTTTTGGTTTCTTGAGGAAGCATTCCCGGCCGTTATTAACCGAGCGATTTGGTGAACTTCTTGCCAGCTCTGCAGGCAATCCAATAAAGTCACGCTCCCATACCGGGAGTCAAACCAGGAATCCTGACCGCTAGACCATATGGGAGAGCTCCCAGGAGCGTTGAGATCGGTGTTTTACTCGACCACCAAGCAGTTTGATTTCCGGCGGTATCATCCAGAGCTTTGCATGGGACCCTTGCATTGCAGAGCACAAATTGGCCAGCGCTGACATCCAGCTACTCGAGCTGTCACTCCAGCGGAAGATAAGCCGCTAGACAGAGGGTGGGCTGGTGTTCCTGGTGGAGAAAGCCAGCATACCTCCCAGTACAGGACTCTCCGCATTTCAGGGATTATGGGAGGTGTTACTCTGCCAGCAATTCGGCAGCTGGAGTTTGGGGCACACCTCTGCTCTTAAAAGGCAGCCGAGCCAGCCAGGAGTCGAACCTAGAATCTTCTGATTCGTGAGTCAGACGCTGCTATCCATCGCGCCACTGGCCCATGTGAGCGTTAAAGGGAGCGGGTCATACCTGCTTATGCTTTTCAAGTGACAAACGGCCAGAGATCAAAAGCCATGCCTAGCGCTCACCGTGATGTGGAAAAGCTAATACCATAACCGAACCGGGGTTGCTGGGGCCACAACGCAGAGTACTAACCACTATTCGATCACGGCACCCCACACACCTGGGCCGGCAGGTAAAAGGAGCTGCTACATGTTGTGATATGCTCTGGTGCCCCTCTGGCCTGGTGCAGTGGCTTTGATTTAGACATGATTGGAATAGTTTGGAATCTTTGACACTATATCGAGAGACGAACAGATTCATATGCAAATGATACCTTCTGTGCTTTTTAAATAAAAACAAACAAATAAATTAAAAATCCTGCAACCCGGATACACTACATGATTAGTTCTATTGACACTGGGACTGACACTCACAGACACCGAGAGAGAAAATAAGCCAAAAGAGAGTTCTCCTCAGTTCATCAAGAAGCTTAAGAACGATTTAAGTTGAAGAGTTCACTGGTATTATAGCTTTGGTTATATACTGTTTTTATGCGCAATGAATCGAAATGAACGCAAACACCAACACGCCGCTGGCTGCAATCAGTGATCGCTTTGGGATTCCGAAAACGCAGCCGCCATATCGTAGCGCTATGCTTTCTGGCGGCCCTCTGGCTTTTGATTTAGACATGATCGAATGGCTGTAGTCTTTGTTAGCGCTATATCCCGAGACGATCTGATTCATGCCCAAATTATGATCACAGCACTCACAGCTGAAACCAAAGTGTTCTGCATTCTCAGTCACACACTGAGAGCTATAGCAAGGAGATAGAGTAAGCGTTAGACAAATCAAGTTAATCCAGAAATAAAATATCCAAACACTACTCCAATATCGCCTACAAATAAATAAGTGATGACAAATCAGTTAGTGTTTTTCTAACAGTTACCATGGTGTGCTCATGTCAGGCCTTTACACACTCTGGAGTCTCCTGCTGGGCTGGCCACAAGACATGTACTTTAAGAACCAATCAACACATAGAATGTACTCAAAACACTATAGTTGTTAATGTACTGTAGTACATTTAGTAAAGTAGTTAGAATTGTCACATAGGACTGGAAGTGGGTAAAACTGTAGCATTTAGGCTTAGCAACGCTGAGAGAGTTCACCTCGGTTCATCAAGAAGCTTAAGAACGATTTAAGTTGAAGAGGTCAATGGTACTGTGGCTTTGGTTATGTAACGCTTATGCAGTGAATCGAAATGAACGCAACACCAACATGCTGCTGGCTGCTATCAGTGATCGTTTTCGGATTCCGCTGGAGGAAGCGCTCCCGGCCGTTATTAACTGAGCGATTTGGTGAACTCCTCGCCAGCTCTGCAGGCAATCCAATAAAGTCACGTTTAACGGTAACATTATTAGCTAGATGGCATATTCTTCTGCTATGGAAACAAATTCTCCCTCCATCTTTTGATGACTGGCAGTAAGATGTTATGAGCTTCATTCATTTGGATAAAATTAGGTACACAATAAAGGGCAATACTGGCATATTTTCTGAAACTTGGGGCTATTAATTTTTATTTTTCTGATTATGTGAATTCTTCTTCTATAGTTGGTCAGTCTAATCATTAGGATGTCCTTATAATTGTGGCTTGATCAAGTATGTGCACTGTGTATACATAATTTATATTAATGTTTTGTTTGCTGATGTAAACGATTGTGATTATATTTAGTTAGTTAGTTAGTTAGTTAGTTAGTCTCTAAACTCAAATTCAGTTTCTTCTGTACATATTTGACATAGACTATTTTTTGGTTTGTATAACTGTATATATATAATCAGAAAAAGGACATTCTTTAAAAAAGAGATTTGATTTGAAACCTGAACTGCTATCAGGTCCATGCTGAACACCTTCTGACCAATCCAAATCAAGTATAAATTTTGATCTCAATACTGCACATAATTATCAAATAAAAGTCTATCAAGCTGTTATCCAAAAGTCTGAAATAATGTTTCTCTTAAGTGTTTTAATTCAAATCCATATTTTGGTGTGATTTATACACATGGGTTTGTCCATTCTGACTTTTGGACACTTTATTATGTCCATTTTATGATGAAACAGGAAAAGACTTTGAAAATCATCTGTCATTTTCTGATCATGTTAAATATCAACACAACTAGACTGAAATATACAGGTAAGATATGCAACTAATTGTAACATGAACAGAGCAAGATATAAACTGATATCTACTGGTTTCCTGTCAGGGTTGTGGACTGTTTTCTGGTCACTAGAGGCCCCCACTGCCTTTTTTGTTGGTGTCTAGTCTCTGTCATTATGTGTAATAGGTGTCTCCTGTGCTTTGTTTAGGTTTGTGTATTTAAGTCACCCTTTTCCTCCACAAATACTTTGCTTAGTGTTTCCTGTACCTTGATTAAGTCTAGGTCAGCCGTGGTGCTCTGGTTTATGGCCTTGTCCTTAAAAGACTTTGTGCATCTGGTATAGTTCTTTGTTTTGATTGATTGACAAGTGCTCTTTTGAATGCCTTATGGATTTATTTTGTGGACTAATTAGAATGACTTTTTGGAAGTATTGACTTTGTTTTTTGATTAGACTCCTGTGAACCTTTTGTATGCTTTTGGATTAACCTTGTGGATTTTGGGGATTTATTCTTTGGAACTACTGTCAAGTCTTTTGAGCTGACTTGTTGGATTTGTTTTGTGGATTATTTGACCTGCATTATTATCTAATTAAAGATAAGTAAACATTTCTCCAGAACTGTGATCTGGTTATCTGCATTTGTGTTCAGCCCCCTTTGATTGTGTTCAAGTTTTCTCACTAGTCTTGCCCTCACTCACCGCCATAACCCACTTTTTTATATAGATATATTCATTCATAGATCTAGTGAAGACCACACCTCTATGGGTCAGGGCTGCAGGGCTATTTTGGCAGCAAAAGGAGGACTAACAATATTAGGCAGGTGGTCATAATGTAATGGCTTAAAAGTTTATGCATGTATATACACTACTGTTCAAAAGTTTTAGAACACCCCAATTTTTCCAGTTTTTTATTGAAAATTATTCAGTTTAATGTCTCATTGCACTCTGAAATGAAAGCATAGTACAAATAAGCAATTGGAGTTAAAAAAGAAATCATGGAATCAATTTCTAGACCAAAATGTATTCTAAACTTTTGACTCATCGAAGTAGCCACCATTGGCAGATCTAACAGCTGAACACACTCGTGGCATTCTTTCTACAATAGAAATCAAATATTCTTCAGAAAGTTCTTCCCAGATCTGTTGCAGAAGTTTCCATAAATGTGTGGCACTTGGTTGCTTTGCTTTCACTCTTCTGTCCAGTTCATCCCAAACCATCTCCATGGGGTTTAAGTCTGGAGACTGTGCTGGCCACTCCATGTTTTCAAGCTTACCATCTTGTTCTTTTTTTCCTGAGGTAGTTCTGGCATAGCTTGGACTTGTATTTTGGGTCATTATAGGATGAACCCCTGACCAACTAGGTGCATACCAGAGGGTATTGCATGGTGCTGCAGAATGCTGTGGTAGCCGTTTTGGTTCAGGGTGCCTCTCACTCTGTACAAGTCACCGACCCTGGATCCAGCAAAACAGCCCCAGACCATCACACTTCCTTGTAATTAGTACACATTTTATCGGTAAATATAATATAAATATAATGTTTATCCTAATGTTAGTTAAGCTGCTAGTGAACTTGGCTGTTATTTTACATTACACACTAAAATCCTGAACGAGTTGATGAGCTCGGGTAACGAGAATTTAGTTTATTTTGATATTGTGTAATTGAAGAGTCATAATTCTGAGTCACAGAAAAATAATCTATTGCAGAGCCTGTGGATGTGCTGGAGGAATCAGCAGATACTCCCTCTGTCCTCCAGGTATGTGTCAGTTAAATAGTAATATTTTAACTTCATTTAAAACCTACAGGCCACTTTTTTCTAAGTGTGTGTGTGTGTGTGTGTGTGTGTGTGTGTTTGTGTTTGTGTGTGTGTGTGTGTGTGTGTTTGTGTGTGTGTGTGTGTGTGTGTTAAGGTCATTGAGCCAATCCTGCAGCTGCTGCCCACCGAACCACACGAAGAACCTTCAGCTGTCATTCTGGTAAGAAAATCCTTCATTTATTTTCTAAAGCCAATCAATGGATTTTACAAGGTTGTTTTTACTGTAAAGAATGTTAGTATAAATCTGATATGATAAGAAGCACTTATGATCTTCATGCTCTACATTTCACAGCCGCTCGATGCTGATGAGCCGGACAGTGCGTGGCGTGATGTTCAGTGTGTGTCTGTAGCCCCCTCCCTCTCCCAGGTATTCTACACTGCTGTAACTGAGATACAAACACACAAACATCCTTCTTTACAAGATCTAATGTGAAGTTTTGTTTCTCTATTTCTGGCCAGTGGACATAAGCAGAGACATCATTGGAATGATGAGGGGTCCAGAGAGTCGGCTCTGCTGGTTTGAAAAGCGCAGAGACACACTGCTTGACTCAAGCGAGGTAATCACAGTCTTTATTACTCTGATGAAGAGAATGGACATTTTTCAACTGACATGATTTTTAGAAGAGCACTTTTGTGAAATGTGGTTGTAGATCTTGAGTTTCATCTAATTGTCTTTTACAGGGATTCCCTTATTATACCAGTGATAAGGAGAGTTTCACTGGCATTCAGGTAAGGGATTATTCATTGTGGCATCACAAAATGTTATGAACTGCAGTGACTAATTGTGTTTGTGTGTTTTAAGTTTGTTGAGCCGAACATCCAGCTGCTGCCCACAGAACAACCTCAAGACCCTTCACCTGTTTTTCTGGTAACCAAAGCTTTCATTTATTTCCTAAAGCTGATCACTGGATTTTACAAGGTTGTTTTTACTGTGAGTGACAGAATATTAGTATGAAACTGCTGTGATCAGAAGCACTCATGATCTTCCTGCTCTACTTTTCACAGCCGCTCGATGCTGGTGAGCTGATCAGCGCTTGGTGTAATATTCAGTTCCTCTCTGCACAGGCCTCCATCTCCCAGTTCAAGGTATTCTACAGTGCAGCAGCTGAGATACAAACACACAAACACCCGTCTTTACAAGTTCTAATGTTTAGTTTTGTTTCTCTATTTTCAGTCAGTGGAAATGAAAACATACTTCCTGGGGATGATATAGGGGCCCACAGAGCCGTCTTTGTTGGTTTAAATCCACCAAGACGAGCAGCTTGAATCACATGGTAATCACAGACTTAATTACTCTGAGGAAGAGAATTGACCTTGATGATTATTAGACGCTCACGTTTGTGAAATAGATCTTGAGTTTCAGCTTTTTGTCATTTGCAGGGATTCCCTTATGAGTCCTCCATAGAGAACTGTTTCACTGGCATACAGGTAAGGGATTATTCGTTGTGGCATCACAAAACTTTTGTTAATTGCAGTGACTAATTGTGTTCACTTTAATTTGTTCTGTTAAGGCTGTATCTGGGAGGGTTACAGAGTTCATCTCCTGTAACCGAATGGAGACATCATTCGTCGTGCCACATTATTTTGTGGTAAATTTATTGCACTGTCATGAAGTGTATCTTGTAGTTAGTAACTTTTAGAATTTTGTCAGTTGTGCTTTTATTTGTCTTCAGTGTGGATATTTTTTTTATTCAACAGCAAACCATTACAACGGTAACCTGCACTTTGCTGTATGTGGCTGAAGATGGACAGATGTTCACCTCCACTTGGGACTATGATCACAACGACTGTGAGGTAATTCAGACTTTCAGACCTGATGTGTATCTACATATGCTGCTATTCCCCTGATTCGGATACTGTAAAATTTACTGTGTGAGTTTTAATGATTTAATGATTTGGCTTGCAGGAGAGTGAGGAGCGCCTTAACCCAGAGGAGTTGGAGGTGCCCTTTATTTGGTACGATCCTCTTCACTCTTTAATGATGTAACAGTGTATTGTATGTTTAATATACACTAAACATTTACATCTCTTGTTTCTTAGCTGCCATCTTTCAGACAGAGGGGTGACTGAAATCGGCCTGAAGGTGCCCGCGCTTCGTGAGGCGTTTGCTGTGAGTAAAACCTTTATTCAGCTGCTGTTACTGCGCAGGTAAAGTCCACTCTGCTTTAACTTTTATATTGTGTGCTGTCTTATATTCAGACTCTGCTTGCCAGCATCCACAAGCAGAACTTCTTGTTCATGGCTGGAAAGAAGATCGTCATGCGACTGGCAGCAGCTAACAACCAGGTGACTTCAGAATGATGAAAGACTGTATCATTTTTGTGATGGAAATAATTTCAGTTTCTCAGCCATAGCCAAAGTGAGTTACAGAGATTTTTTCGTTTGCTTTAACAGGATGCAGTTGGTGTGCAGTTGGCCTACGAGGCCCTGATTCGATTCCTGAGGACGCCTTCCAATCAGGAATCGATTTAAAGCAGAGCTCAGCTCCTGTGTAAGCTAATAAACGCCTGTGTGAAATGACAGATGTTTAAAGATAAGAGATTTTGCTAATATAGAAAACAGCACTCCAATATGTAAAGCTAATTTATTTTTGTACCTTTCTACTCTGTGCAGGACCACCACTACAACTTCCCTGGAAGTTTTTTTGAGCTGATTTTCTTCAGCTACTTTATAAATGGCTCAAAACCTCAGCCAGTAAGTGTCTTATCAGGAGATTTCTAAGCAATGTTTGAGTTTCAGAACATGGTCTATTTGATCTGGTTTTCTTTTTCCATATTTTTTAAACCTGATAAGACATGGCATTAATGAAGCTTGTCTTTCTTTCCAAAAGTTTAAGGGAGGTTTCTTGGAGCGCCTGCTTGCGCTCTTCAGCATGTGGGACGTGGACGTGTGAGGAGCCTGCAGCAGAGCTGTACTTCACAGTGCTTATTGTAAGTGTTGAATATCTTCTGATGCCACGATCCACAAATTCTCAGGATTGTATCTTAAACTCAGTGACACTATGTTGGATGTGTGTGGAATTTGTCAATAGGATTACCTTACAGAGCTTGCTGAAGTACTCTTCACTCAGCCTCTGGAGCTCTACAGTGACCCAGCAGCCTTAGCCACCACAGTTCAGCGACTCCTCAAGCTGCACGTCCAGCTGATGATGGACATTTTGGAGGAGCTCTGAGCAATGTCTTTCCCCTTACCCACTTCATCTTTTCTTCCTCTGTTTCATTTCATCTTCTTTTCTCTCACTTCTTTTTCCTACCTTGCTCAGGCTCCACACGTAAGTATGAAATCATTTTATTTCTATTTTTGATCAACTTAATATTTAAAAAATCTCTTTTCTTTCCTACAGGTTTGTACAGTGAACCCCAGGACCTGAAGAAGGGCTTAACCTTAGCATTTAAGATCCCTCGTCCCTTAATAATCATCCCTTATTAATCTATCCCTCTGTTCCTATCCCACTCCCCCTATTCCCATCAATAGCCTATATATTGTAAATACATATATAGAATTGTTTAGAAATAAACTTATTTGTATACTTCTTATAGACTTTGCTTAAATAAATGTTTATATTTGTTCCTATTGCGGTCTCATTCTGATTATTTTTAGCCATCAGTATATGTATAAAAGTTTCCTTTAAACGCAACACAAACTGAATTTTTCACTCATATACAGATCATTTTTACAGAATTTCACAACCTTTAAATGGTTTACTAAAATGTGCAAAATAACAAATATATTATATATTTGTTATTATATTATATTCAGTTTTGGGGAAAGTTACTTTTAAAAGTCATGCGTTACAATATTGTGTTACTCCCTAAAAAAGTACCAAATTGCATTACTTAGTTATTTTTTATAAAAAGTAATGCGTTACGTTACTTTTGCGATACTTTTTCTTAAATTTGACCAGTAGACTCGTTCTCTTTTCATTTTATACACATAGAAACCTATATGTGTTACATTACAAAGTAAACTCACAGTCCAAGTTAATAAAGACATTAAAGAGTGCAATATAGTCTTCCTAAAGTCATTCTAAAATTAGATCAATCTGCAAATGTTTTCTTCAGGTCTGCCTCCATTTCTATATATGCCTTGTCCAAAAAGCTTGTAAAGGTTTTGTGATCGGAGAGCACGGCCCCTGTCCATTTCCCTGATTTTGCTGATGATATTACAAAATGTCGGCGCCTTCACAGTGAAGAGTGGCTGCATCTCCTCAACAATAAATGCAGCAACCAATTTATTGAGTTCAGTCAAACTAATTGTTTTACCTGGTGGTGAACTGAAATCTAGCTTTTGTTGTTCAGCAGTAGGCGGGGTATATTAATACTGACATACATGGTTTGTTTATGTAAACTAATGTTAAATAATATCATTTAAGGGGACCATAATGTAAAGCATTATTGATTGAGACATTTCCCATATGAGTAACATAGTTATTCTACCATAATTTAAATCATATCTAAGGCTGGGTTTGATTAGGAGTGGGATTATTAGATAGATGAATTCAGACCCTCGCTGTGAAACATCACCCCCTGGACACAGGTGGACACAGAGTCCCTCATTTATTCCAAGTGTAGGGTGGCTTGAGTTCAGACACCATTAGTCAGGTGTGACGGCATTAATCATACTGCAGAATTCCTCTTCACTAAACAGCTTACGAGGACAGATACCCCCTGCTGAAGAAATCTGTTTGCTTCACTTTTGTTCAGTCACACAGGACAGCTGTTCTAACTGTTAGATAAGCTTTATTAACTCCACTGATCAAAATGTTTGCTTCCAGTTCCCTTTTAGACCATTTTTCCATTTTCAGACAGATCACATTTATCTATGACAAGAAGCAAGATATGCCACAAATGATCTAAAACCACACCATCAGACTGAGCTTTGTCCAGCAACTTCCATGTACATTAGTGTCTTAAAAATCAATTTCAGCCACAGCAGTATGTCAGAGCTTGAGATGCATTTCCTCAAAACACCTGGAATCAGTTATAAATGTTGCCTGCACAGACCAAAACAAGGACATTTTAAGACACATTGAGGCCATTTCTGTCATAAATGAACACACTTAAATTAATACACTAGCCTTCAAAATAAGGAATGTACAAAACAGAAAAGAAATATATAAAAGCTGGACACTTTATAGCCTTGCTAAGGCCATAATAAAATATATAGTGGGGTCCAAATGTCTGAGACCACTAATAAAAATGCTTCTTTTTGGCATTTTTTTCTAATTTAATACATCAGTTTGTTTTACAGATTATATTATTTGACAACAACTTTCTTTCTTTCTGCAAATCTTTGAAATTTATGCAAGATGCCTTTCTGAGCTTCTAGCATTTAGCATGTTGCCTTTTTTGCTTTAAATGAGTGTGTGCATTTGAGCTGCATGGACACCACAAGTTTATGTAAAACCTTACAAGCCATTTTAGATCAAATGCATCAGTGTGTCACTTGAACACATGCTTCAGTAAAAAAGATCAGACATGAGGAAAATCTGACCTTTAAATAGACACCTAGAAAGAGTACAGAATCTTATATGAACTATTGTTTACTTTCTATATTTTAAATAGGAAAAAATGCAGTTGAAGAAAAATCCCGGATTATTAATGTGGTCACAGAAATTTGGACTTTTTTTCAGTGGACATAACCAATACATTTATCACATTACAATTATTTATGTGAGTAATAAACCATATAAACATACTGTGATAACACTTTACATTAAGGCTCTGTTAACTTACTTTATTTACTGCATTAGTTAACATTAAAGAAATGCTTATATGAAAGCTGATACCTTCTTTATAACAGATCACCTTAGACCCTGAATCTCTTCTTGGAGCTGGATTTGATTTGTATTGTGAAATGTGAACTGACAGAAACTTCTTAACAATTACTGGTATACTTATGAAGAACAATTTACTTTAAAATAAATAACAGAACTGTAGGATGGGAATAATGAGGATTTAAGTGTTTTAAACCTAAGTGCCAGAATCTCTTCACAGAGCTTTAACTATGCGGTATTTCAAGATAATCACAGCCACATACAGTGTGATGAGATGAAATAATAATTCTCTTGGACTCAAGGTCTAAGACACATGTATGACATTCACAATGCTGACGAGACTAAGCATGCAGGGAGGGGCTATGGGTAACAGTGGGGGTAAGTACACACATGGGTAGAGTGTAAGTATAAGAGTATAGGGTATAAATACTGAAATCACAAAAAAGTACATTCAAAATGAAAATTATACATTATAGAAAACACAGGGTCCAAAGCTTTAAAGTGCAGTAATGCTTCTAAAAGTAACCTGAGATGAATGAAATTTAAAGTGACACAGTGTGTAGTAAGGTGTTAAGTCAGTAGCCTGTGTTATTCCTGCTGCCACCTCTGTATGATGGCCTTCTGCCTCTTTAAACAGCTGAGCACACAGACCGTCAGCCAAATATGGCAATTCTGTAAACTTTTACATTCATCCTGAAGGAAATTTCAGAGTGCTTTAAGTGAAGGAAAGTGCAGGGACAGGCCTTGTTTTCTTTCCACATCCTCCAGCTGAAATTAATCACCAGACCTAACTTATAAACACTGATTCAGATGTCTGAAACTGGTGTTTAAAAAAGAAAAGAAAAGAAAAGCTATTTATTATATCAAGAAGTACAAGTATAAAAACAAATTTCATTCAAGTCATTTAATTCATTTATTATTTCTATTTCATTAAGTGGTTACAGGCTGGTCTTCTTGTGAAAGTATATAAAGAGACTTAATGCATTACTTCTATACTCTGTGGTACCTGATAGTAAGTCTCCTGTATTAGGTCAATTCTCAATCTCACCACAGGATGGCAGTATCGGATACAGCTTATATAAAACAAGGCGAAACCTAGAACTACCTCATCATCATTAGATTACATATCCAACAGTGAGATTGATTTGTTGTGAGAAAGCCTAGTGCGTAAATTGATTGAAATAATAAGTTGCTGAATTTTCTCAGGAACAGTCATCTAGTTCAATTCAGTGAATGTCAGATGATGTTTGTGTGTTGCCAGGTGTGTGGTTTTTAGACCAAACAATTATTTCAGGTCTTGTGTGTGGCACATGTTCCATAATACTTCGTGCCAAGTAAGAATGTCACTTTTGAGAAGTTTTTCTCTGCTGACCAGACACAAGGAGTGAGTTTTGACCAGTACCTTGCGGAACTGCACACACTAAGTAAGACTTGTGAATTTGGAGATTTTAGAGACTCAATGGTGAGGGACAAAATAGTCTGTGGGATTCCTGATAATGGTCTCAGGGAAAGACTGTTATGTGAAGCAGCTCTGACACTGGAGAAAGCAGTCAATACGTGTAGACCTAAAGTTAACTACAGCTAGTAGTTAGTGTAAGTGACCTTTCATCTGAGGGTTTCATCAGTTTTCAAGATTCTAACACAGAAGCAGTCACCCACACGTTACACAGCATACAGATCAGAAGAGTGAATGTCAGAATGAATTTACTGAATGTCATGACTTTCTGCTGGAAAGCTTTAAAAAGGTCTGTTTGCAGGTCCGAAACCGGAGACAGTGGCTGATTTCTGGAGAATGGTTTGGGAGCGCAAATCTGCCACCATAGTCATGCTGACTAACATAAGAGAGAGAAAAGAGGTAAAACACATGAATATAGCCCCAGTCCTTGAACTATTTAACAAATTTCAATAAGCCTTTCAGGAGGTCTAACAGGTCATCTTGGTCTGCAAGACATCGCAGGAGAGACATTATTGTTGCAGATTTTGCCTCCACATCTTCAGCATTTACTCTTTGGTATTTTTATTCTTTGCTGCTTTTGCTTTGCAAAATGTGTTTTGCTCCTCTTTTTTAATGGCCTGCACTGCAGCATCTTCTCTATGTAGTTCCTTGGCTTGTGCACAAGTTATTTCAGCAGGTCTACACATATTGACTGATTTCTCCAGTGTCAGAGCTGCTTCACATAACAGTCTTTCCCTGAGACCATTATCAGGAATCCTGGACTATTTTGTCCCTCACCATTGAGTCTCTAAAATCTCCAAATTTCAATATTTCATTATGGAAATAAATACTGTGACCTCTACTACTCTACTACTCTGATCTCATGGAAAACCAGAAAACAGCCAACAGTAGCATTATCTACTTGCGAAGCAGAATACATGTCCTTATCATCAGCCATTCAGGAATGTATCTACTTAGAGCAGCTACTCAAAGGTATGGATACATACCAATACGCACAAACAAAAGTGTATGAAGACAACCAAGGTACAATAGCAATAGCCAGAAACCCAGTTTACAGGCAAAGGTGCAAGCACATTGACATCAAGTAGCACTTTATAAAGGAAACTGTGAATGATGGCAAGGTAATCTTGGAATACCTACAGAGCAAATGGTTGCTGACATTATGACAAAGCCAGCCACTAAGCTAAAGTTAAAGAGGTTTGCTCGAGACGTGTTTGGTACTTAAGAGTAAAAGGTTTATGTTTACATCGTTTATGTGAAAGAGAAGCCTTATTTGTTATTTTGTTTTCAGGTAACTTAATAAGCTAAGAGCAAGTGTGGGTGTTAAGTATTGCACTCTTACTCGTTAGATTACGGCATCAGCCGAACTACTCTTGTTTTATTGAATGTATTACGGTTCATTTGGGTGTGATGTCATTACGTTATACAATGCACTCTATGTAAAACGTTTATAGTGTTAATGTCGGATGTACAGAGCCGATGCTTGTTCAAGTTTATTAATAAATGTTCCAAAGAAGTTGATAATGAGACGTGTAATGTTTTGTTTGTTTTCATACGTGTGTTCAAGCCCATTCAAATCCATTTTAAAACAAATGAGACAAGTCTTTAAAGAGCAAATGGTGGCATATAAAATAAGAGCTGTGTCTGTGCTTATGGTATCTGTCTGCATCTCAGTCTGTCCATAAGCTGAGGTGTTACAAACAGCAGAACTGATTACTGGAAGAGTTTAAGAGTGAACAGATATTTAGAGACTTTTCCAAGACAGAATATGAATCAATCCAACTTGAATAAATGCTATTATTTATTGAATAACATTTAATAAAACCAAGGCATTGAGCCTCAATAACTCTCCAGTAAACAGAAACAAATGACCACAACCAAAAATCCAGACGTTATTCATGGCACTGAATATACATTTTACAAAAAGCTCTCTTTTCAATATTAATATCATTTATCTTCAATAAAATATCAATTATAATGTAATAAATCGATACAAACATGAAAGACAGTTTGCAAATAGGAATAAAAAATCCATATAAAATTTTGCACCAATTATAAAAGAGTAAGCCTGAATTAAACAATGGTACATAAACAATCTGAGTCCAAGGAGTGAAAAAAGCAGTATTAGAGATTTTGAGACCAAAACAAATAAAAAGAACAAATAATCACTGAATACAAAACACAACTAGATGAAATATTGAGAAATATACAACGACGACTTTTTCTGGATTCACTGCTATGGCCATGAAACTACAGTCTGAACCTTTTGAGTCAGCAAGTATTCTGTATATTTCTAAGTAATCAGATTTGGGTAAAACAATGGAAAAAGACCAAAAATGACTTTGCTATGGCTTCACAGCTGCAGCTTGAACAGTTCAACAAACAAGTCCAACAAACTCAGCTCCAATAACAAAACTATGAAAGTGCATAGATAACTGTTAACTTTTTTATAAACAGCAGCCAAGATTAAACATCCAGCTTCAGAAGCTTATTCTTCAATGACTGCACTCTTGCAGTACACTGAGAGCCAAGGTGCAGAAATAATGTCTGGGTCACCTCGAAGGTATACTTCTTCAGGTGCTCAATGTTAAGTGCATAAATGATACCAAAAAGTAAAGCAAATGCATTTGGCAGGTCATCAACATCATCAAGCACAATGTTCTCTTCCAGCACCACAGCTATACTTCTTGTGTTTGGGTTGGTTATTGCCACATCTTCAACAAAACTGAGGATATCTACTTTGAGTCCCTTAGTGCAGGTTTCCTTCTGGACTGTGTCCTACAGAGACAACAAACTATGGGTCAAAATCAATACAGGACAAAAATAAGAAAAAGAAGAAGTGTCCTGCTCAAGGGTACAATCAAGGAAGTTATGTTTTGTGCTGGGACTTGAACACACAACCTTCTTATCAGAGACTCAAAGCCATCACTACAGCTAGCTTGCACTGCTTCACTGGAATCTTTAAGTGCCATTAATTCAGTGGGAGAAATAGCTGAATCAATGCAAACTAGTTATGGTGTTGCTCTGGCATGGTTGTAATGGCTCAGTGACAGAAGGCTTGATCAGAAGGTTGTGTTCAAATTCCAGCACACTTCCAAGCAGCATTGGTTGAGTAAGACCCTTATCTTTCAGCTTAGTTGTATCCTACATCAGTCAAATGAGCAAGTGTGCTGGGTTATGTGTCATTTTATGCAACATTAAGATATTACAGCACTTTACTTTATCACCCAAATTGCCAGTCAAAACTAAACATTAGAACTTGTAAAGACGGGTGTTTGTGTGTTTGTATCTCAGCTGCTGCACTGTAGAATACCTTGAACTGGGAGATGGAGGCCTGTGCAGAGAGGAACTGAATATTACACCAAGCGCTGATCAGCTCACCAGTATCGAGCGGCTGTGAAAAGTAGAGCAGGAAGATCATGAGTGCTTCTGATCACAGCAGTTTCATACTAATATTCTGTCACTTACAGTAAAAACAACCTTGTAAAATCCAGTGATCAGCTTTAGGAAATAAATGAAAGCTTTGGTTACCAGAAAAACAGGTGAAGGGTCTTGAGGTTGTTCTGTGGGCAGCAGCTGGATGTTCGGCTCAACAAACTTAAAACACACAAACACAATTAGTCACTGCAGTTCATAACATTTTGTGATGCCACAATGAATAATCCCTTACCTGAATGCCAGTGAAACTCTCCTTATCACTGGTATAATAAGGGAATCCCTGTAAAAGACAATTAGATGAAACTCAAGATCTACAACCACATTTCACAAAAGTGCTCTTCTAAAAATCATGTCAGTTGAAAAATGTCCATTCTCTTCATCAGAGTAATAAAGACTGTGATTACCTCGCGAGTCAAGCAGTGTGTTGTCGGAACTCAGAGCCCCCTCCGAGTGGACATATCACAGGGTGGAATTTTTAGATTGTGTCAATTTCTCTTAGCTTTCCATAATCTTACCTAATTAACTCAACAAACCATAAAAACAGCCAAAATAAAGGAGATCTCAGTCAGCAGATGAGAAGAAGCAGGTTTCTTTATTCAGCCATGCAGTCAATAACATGCATTACTGAAGAGAGCAGCTGGTCTCAAAACCCCGAAAAGTTCCCCTCTACTTATTCCCCAGGTGCCCCATGGCGCCTCCTTTTCTCTAATTTAAATATTTCCAGCAATTTCCCATTATATTCAGTGTATGGCTACTTTAATCCCTCCTTCCTTAATTTACATACGTTTTACCATTTCCCATTATTTTCTTATTTGTCCCGATAACGCCCCTAATTTAATACCATCCTCCCCTCGATGACGTCAATTTTCCTCCTCTCCAGTTCCCCTTATTTTTAGGCTAAGTCAATAATTTTTAGAAAAAAATAGTGCTTACTTATAAGCGCCACTTCCTCATTGACTTGATTATATATTACTTGTATTAATCAAGGCCAACTAGTTAATCAATGGCTAAATAACTCTTGATAGATATACACTACTTTTAGGCAGAAAATTGCTAAGTCAGAACTTAGAGCATTAAGTACATTATTTTTTAAGCTACCTTTTAAAGCTAGGTATATAAGTCAAAACTGGGTTTGTTATTTTTCTACGACACTCTCCACGTGTATCAGTGAGCCTTGGCCGCCCATGACCCTGTCACCGGTTCACCACCGTTCCTGCTTTGGACCACGTTTGATAGATACTGACCACTGCAGACCGGGAACATCCCACAAGAGCTGCAGTTTCAGAGATGCTCTGATCCAGTCGTGCAGCCATCACCATTTGTCAAACTCGCTCAAATCCTTACACTTTCCCATTTTTCCTGCTTTTAACACATCAACTATGAGGACAAAATGTACACCTGCTGTCTAATATATCCCACACACTAACAGGTGCCATGATGAGGAGATCATCAGTCTTATTCACTTCACCTGTCGGTGGTCATAATGTTATGGCTGATCGGTGTACATCTGTAACCATGCCCGTTAGCGCGAGAGCTGATTAATCAGTAGTCTAAGTATGATTTAGTATAAAACCAGTAGTCAGGGTTGTTAAAAGTCACTTTTTAATGGGGATGAGTATTATATTGTGGAAATAAATGAAATTCTCGTTGGTCAAGCTCATCAACTCGTTCAGGATTTTAGTGTGTAATGTAAAACAACAGCCAAGTTCACTAGCAGCTTAACTAACATTAGGCTAAACATTATATTTATATTATATTTACCGATAAAATGTGTACAAATTACAACAAATAGCCATGTAGATATAATTAGTCCAACTATTACAGTGTAATTTAAATCGGTAAAAATCGGCTAAAGTCCGCTAGCGCGCTAGCTAGCGGATCACAAGGCTAATCATGATTTAGTGTAAAACCAGTAGTCAGGGTTGTTAAAAGTGACCTACTAACAGGGTAAATATTTCATTGTGGAAATAAAATAAATTCTTGACCAAGCTTAAGGATTTTATTGTGTCATTTAAACCAGTAGCCGAGTTCGCTAGCACGATAACTAGCATGATGCTAACTGTGTAAATGAAATGATTAGCGAAGTTCTCTAGGTAGATAACATACATCTGTAACTAAGTCCTTTAGACCTGACTAAATCACTAGTCTAGTCATGATTTAGTGTAAAACCAGTACTCAGGGGTGTGAAAAGTCACCTTTTAAATGGGTAAATATTATATTATGGAAATAAACTAAATTCTCGTTACCCGAGCTCATCAACTCGGTTCAGGATTTTAGTGTGTAATTTAAAGCAGCAGCATGTTCACTAGCAGGTGAACTATTAATAGGAGAAATATCATATTCACATTAATATAACCAATAAAGTGTTAAATAATTACAACAAATATACAAGTTCTCTCGGTAGATATGATTAGTCCAAATATTACACTGTCATTGAAATCGCTAAAAATCGGCTAAAGTCCGTTAGCGCGCTAGCTGCTGAATCACAAAGCTAAGCACGATTTATTTTATTAAAACCAGGAGAAGGGGTTGTTAAGAATGGACTTCTAATGGGGTAAATATTTCATTGTGGAAATAAAATAAATTCTTAAACCGAGCTTAATGATTTTATTGTGTAGTTTAAACCAGTAGCCAGGTTCGCTAGCACGGTAACTAGCATTAGGCTAATTCACGGCAAGATGAGGTGTCTTGTGTGCTACATAACATTAGACTGTAACACTGTCACTTTAACGTGATTTATTGTAGAAACAGTGTGGCATTAAAGGATAAAGATCATCCTACCTTGAGGACACTGAGTGTGTTCAGCAGGAGTAAATTATAAAATGTAAAATATATAATTTGTAAATGCATTTTTTACGGACTTCACTTCCTGGTTTCCGTACAGTTCGGTTTTTCTCGGAGGTTTTCGGTAGATGCCGTAAACAGGAGTTTTTTTTTTTTTAAGGTCGTATCGTCTTTAAACTGGTTCTACAGCTTGAATTCTAACTGTACAGCTACATGCTGCCTTAAACTTCAGCTATGCTTCACTCCCTGGGCTTCCCGGACATTTCAGCTTATTATTATGATTATTATTATTATTTATTCATTATTGACTCTTGTTACTAGTTAGTGCTGGTTTATACTAGTTAGTGCTGGTTTATATTGGTTTATACTAGTTAGTGCTGGTTTATATTGGTTTATACTAGTTAGTGCTGTTTTATACTAGTTAGTGTTGGTTTATACTTGTTCTGAAGGTCGCAAGATTTGGATTATCTTTTGGCATTTTTGCTACACCCCTGTTTCGGATTTCTCTGTACTCCACTACTGGATTTGACTCCTACACCGACTCTACAGCGCAGCGATGATGAACTTCGGGGGAGGAGCCGAGCCTCAGCACCCGGATGTGGATCCCGAGCCCGGATGGAGCGGACTGTACGACCCCTGGAACGGTGAGTTACTGAGTTTCCTCTTTTTCACTTAAGTATAAAGTCTTTTAAACACCGCGTTATTACAAAAAACCACAATCAGGAATATCGTTTTATATGATTAGATGGTTTTGAGAAATTCTGTTCGGCTAATCTTTATTCGGCTAATCACTTTACGTACACGATCAGTATGCTAAAGCTAGCGGACAAAATGGCAGACTCCAGTGAAACGAGCAGGGAAGAAGAAAACAGTGTTGATGTTTTCAGATATGTTAACATCAGCTTTTCATAAAAGTCCCAATGTTTACTTAACGTTTGTTAAAGTTTACTAAGTCAAGCCGAGGAGTATTAGCAAAGATTAGCTAGACGGCTAGTTAGCATGTAGCTAAGTAATTGTTTTTCAGTGTTTATAGTTTTTTTTTTGATGGAGTGAATAGAATAAGTTAAAATACTTACAATAACATGAAGTAACTTATTATTTTAAGGATTTTTCATTGTCCGTGTTTGTCGAGTTGTTAAAGCGGAGAGAGAAAGGGGCTGTGAGGAAAGGCAGCTAGCTGAACAAAACCAATCGGTACAAATAAATGGAGCTAGTGTGGCAATGTAGAGTGCAGCTTAGGCAAAAATATCAAGCTGTTTGTTTCAATTCTGTTCAGCAAGGTTTTGTTTCTAGCTGTCGTGAATAAAATAGTTAGGAGTAGTGTAATTTACGATAAAGGGCGAATTTTTGAGAGGAGACACAATTGGACTCAAAGGGGATGTGAAGCACTGGAGTAAGAAAGTGCTAAAGTAATAGACTGTAATAGAAATGTATTTTAATCTGCATTTTTTTTAGGAAGATTACAGTAATATAACTTGTGTAAATACTTCTTGTTTTGATAGTGAGGCTTTCCTGCTTTACAAAACATACACAGTGCTATTAAAATAAAACCCCATCCCCTTTGAGGAGGCCACCACCTTCAGGGAGTCCACAGCCTTCAACAGTTCCTTTGCCCCAGCCTTATTTCAATATCGACATCCACAACATTGTGGCTGGTATGTACTATGCTCCTGCCACAATGATAACTCCTGTCCCACGCCAGGGCATAAGGAGGAGGTGGGACGAAGAGGATGGCAATCAAGAAGCCCCTCTGAGTAGACGGCAGCGTGTGGATCCTGATGGGGAGATGGAGTTCATCAGGATGCCTGGACTTGAGGATTTAGAGAGTTTAATCAGTCACATGTACAGTGAATTTACACAAGCTACTAATGCTACAATTAGTCTGTTTCTTCACAAATTAACTAGCTAACTAACTCACAGATTTATTAACTTTTAAGCATTAGAAAGAAAGGAGAGAAAAATTTACAAGGTCTCTCTCTCTACTACCTTATAAATTTGGCCATTTTAATGTTTTACATTTAACAGAAAATATTAGTTGTAATTAAACTTACATGAAACTAATTTATTGCAGAAGCTGTGGATTTGCTGGGAGAATCGTCAGATACTCCCTCAGTCCTCCAGGTATGTGTCAGTAAAATATTTTAACTACATTTGAAACGTGTAGGCTGCTTTTGTCTAAGTGTGTGTGTGTGTGTGTGTGTGTCTGTGTCTTAAGGTTGTTGAGCCAATCCTGCCGCAGCTACCCACAGAAACTCACTCCACATCTTCAGCTGTTGTTCTGGTAACCAAACCTGTCATTTATTTACTAAATCTGATCTCTGGATTTTCCAAGTGACAGAATGTTTGAAAGTGTTAGTGTGAAACTGCTATGATAAAAAACACTGATGATCCTCATCTTCTACTTTTCACAGCCCCTCAGTGCTGGTGAGCTGAACAGCACCTGCTGTAATGTTGAGTACAACACTGCAGACTCCTCCAACTCCCAGTCTGGGGTATTGTACAGTGCTACAGCTGAGATACAAACACACACACATCCTTCTTTACAAGTTCTAATGTTTAGTTTCTCTATTTCTAGGCAGTGGACATTAAGGGATACTTCCTCAGGATGATAAGGGGTCCTGAGAGTCATTTTTGCTGGTTTAAAACCACCAAGACGTGCTACTTCGACCAGCTGGTAATCACCATCTTTGTTACTCTGATGAAGAGAATTGATATTAATGATTATTAGATGAACACTTTTGAGAAGTAGATCTTGAGTTTCAGCTAATTGTCATTTGCAGGGATTCCCTTATCAGACCACCATCGAGGACCATTTCACTGCCATACAGGTGAGGGATTATCTGTTGTGGCGTCACAAAACTTTTGTTAGTTGCAGTGACTAATTGTGTTCACTTCAAATTGTTCTCTTAAGCCTGAATATGGGAAGGTTACAGAGCTCCTTTCCTGTAACCGGGTAGAAACCATCATGGAGCCACTTGAGGATTATGTGGTAAATTTATTGCAATGTCATGAAGTCTTTATTGTAGATAGTAACTCTTGGAATTTTGTACACATATGGGTCTGCAGTGTTTTTATATATTTTTTTAATTTAACAGCAAACCTTTAAAAAGGTGTCCTGCACGTTCCTGCATGTGGCTAAAGATGGTCAGGTGAACACCTCCACCTGGGAGCGGGAGCAGGAGCAGGTTGACTCTCCCCACAGTGATTCAGAGGAACAGTACGACTCTGAGGTAATTCTGTGTTTCAGACCTGATGTGTATCTACAGATGCTGCTATTCCCCTGAATGGGAGGCTGTAACATTTACTGTGTGAGTTTTAATGATTTATTGCTAATGTGTCTTGCAGGAGAGTGAGGAGAGCCTTAGCCAAGAGGAGATGGAGGTGCCCTTTACTTGGTACGCTTCTCTTCACAGTTTAATGGTATAAAGGAGTAATGTATGTTTAATACACTAAGCATGTAAATCTTTTTTCTTAGGGACCATCTTACAGAGAGAGGGGTAACTGATATCGGCCTGAAGCTGCATGCTCTCCGTGAGGCGTTCGCTGTGAGTAAAACCTTTGTTTAGCTGCTGTTTTTGCTCAGGGGAAGTTCACTCTGCTTTAACTTATATTATGTGCTGTCTTATATTCAGATTCATCTTACCTGCATCCACAATCAGAACTTCTTGTTCGTTATGGGGAAGAAGATTGTGATGCGTCTGGCAGCAGTTAACAACCAGGTGACTTCAGAATGATGATAGACTGTTTCCTTGTGCAAAATACTTTCAGTTACTGGGCTTGAAAATGATGTAGTTGTCAAACAAATGTGGTAATGAGTAATTAAGGAATAATAATTAAAATAACAAGCATCAAAAGCTAATTTTATAACAATCATAGCCTGCTAAAAAAGGACACTTGGACATTTTGGATATTAATGGACATTTTGTGGAAGCTCTGAGCAATGTCCTTCCTTCTACCAAATTCCTCTTTTCTTCCTTCTGTTCCATTTCTTTTCCCTCACTTCTTTTCTATACATTGCTCAAGCTCTCCACACGTAAGTAGAAATTAATTTTATTCTTATTTTTGATGAACTTAATATTAAAGTATACTCTTTTCTTCCCTACAGGTCTGTAGAGTGAACCCAGCACCCAAGGAGTAGTTTTAATATCCCTCATCCCTCATAGAGCGTCCCTTATCAATCTATCCCTCTATCCTTGTCTATATAGATAACTGCTAATAGTAATTAGTATAAATAGTAGCTGCAATTAATATTGTTGTAAATAAACTTATAGTTGTATAGTGTTTATATAGTTTACTTTAATAAATGTTTTCATTTGCTCCTATTACCGTCTCATTCTGATTATTTTTAGTCATCAGTATGTCTACTGTATAACTGCAATAGTGTGAATGAGAGTACATTCCTACACACCATAAAGTCTGATCATCTTTATTTGCACTGACCTTCATCAGTGATGCTGCCACTGCTGGAGCCACCACTACTTTTAGAACATGGTTGGGAAGAAGCAGAAGACAGGGTTTCACCAATTAGAGGCTTAGGAGTTGGGGATGGCGATGGAGTCAGGGTAGGGGATGTACTCTTAGATGTGGAGGAATTCCAAGACTGAGGCCTCTTTTTCAGATCAACCTTCTGTGGAAATTGTAGGCTAGTGTTAGGTTAGATTGATGGAAATGAACAATACTCATAAAACACACTGACTTGGTACAGTTAATATATAGTAGTTTCTATCAGAGATACACACTCGCTCACTTATTAAGACTATTTGTACAGTCCCCTCTGAAAATACTCAAATGTTTTTTTATACTTTGAAGACAATTTGGCTTTAAGTTCCAAAAAAGTATATAAGGCTATAGACCAGAATTCTCAGATTTCATTTCCAGATATTTACATCTAGATGTGTAAACAACAACCTGTTATTTGAAATCTCTTATTTTTTCCACAATCAAAATACTGGACATGTGACTGGTGTGTCCTGTTGCACAGATGTCCTGTGCTGACTGAATGAATGTTACTGATACTGAACAATTGGGAGAGCTGGTACAGTTCACAAAGTCTCAGAATGATTTTGCTCTCTGGTCAGCTCTCCTCATTTCTCTAGCTGGTCATTTAAACTCAGTAAAGATGAACGTTTTGCCTAGATTTCTGTATTTATTTCAGTGTGTTCAACATTTTCTCTCTAAAACTTTATTATATTTATTATATCTATTATTTATTTTACCTAAGACTTTAAACCCACACATTTCATCTGTTTTTGGGGGAAAAACAAGCCAGAATTCTGAGGGAAATACTTCAAAAACCAAAGGTTGAGGGTGGGCTTGCCCTTCATAATTTCTTATTTTACAACTGGGTGACAAATATACAATCTACACTGTTCTGGTTTCAGAGTCATTTCGGGCTCTGTGATTGGGTCCCAGCTTGGGTCAGTATTGAAGAGGGTTCTTGCTCCCCGGCCTGACCAGCTGCACTACTGTGTGGTCCTCTTACTGCCGTCTCACGTTTTCCTAAAAGTAATTCCCTTGTCCAGCAATTATTACCAATTTGGTCCCAGAATTTTGATCCATAACTTTTTTTTGGCTATAAATCTTTTTATAAATCTTTTTGTCTTGAATGTTTTGACAAAGAAACAGATCAAGCCTTGTCCTTTGGTTGCACTTATCGGACTTCCTCCGAGTGTCACAGGTTTGTCCGGATGTTCTGCAAACGCTTTTGCTTTTTTAACATTATTAGCTAGATGGCATATTCTTCTGCTATGGAAACAAATTCTCCCTCCATCTTTTGATGACTGGCAGTAAGATGTTATGAGCTTCATTCATTTGGATAAAATTAGGTACACAATAAAGGGCAATACTGGCAGATCTTCTGAAACTTGGGGCCATTAATTATTATTTTTTCTGATTATGTGAATTCTTCTTCTATAGTTGGTCAGTCTAATCATTAGGATGTCCTTATAATTGTGGCTTGATCTTGATCAAAAGTGTATTGAGTACAAGTATGTGCACTGTGTATACATAATTTATATTAATGTTTTGTTTGCTGATATAAACAATTGTGATTATAGTTAGTTAGTTAGTTAGTTAGTTAGTTTCTAAACTCTGATTTAAACTTTCTTCTGTACATAATTGACACACTTTATAATTATGTACTTTATGTAGGTTTTTTTTGGTTTGTATAACTCTGATTGTGGGGAAGAAATGTTGTTTCTATTCTCCTGTATCTTTATCCTTTTATTATTATAAAAGTTCAATAAACAGATTAAGCAAAAAAGAAAGAAAGAATGAAAATGACTGAAATAAATGAAAGTTTCATAGTGTTATTGGAGTCTCCCTTCCTATATGGTAAACATTCTCCTTACAGAAAGCTTCAGCATTACAGTAGTTCTATATATTCAGTATTTCTTTACATCACTGCATTTAAACATTACATTACTTTACATTACATTACATTACATTACATTACATTACATCACTGCATTTAAACATTACATTACATTACATTACATTACTTTACATTACATTACATCACTGCATTTAAACATTACATTACATTACATTACATTACTTTACATTATATCACTGCATTTAAAATGTTTAAGGTGAGGCTAAAATGATTGGAGTTTGCCATATACTTTGATTTAACTGTTTTTAGTAGACGATAATCAGAAAGAGGACATTCTTTAAAAAAGAGAGATTTGATTTGAAACCTGAACTGCTATCAGGTCCATGCTGAACACCTTCTGACCAATCCAAATCAAGTATAAATTTTAATCTCAATACTGAACATAATTATCAAATAAAAGTCTATCCAGCTGTTATCCAAAAGTCTGAAATAATGTTTCTCTTAAGTGTTTTAATTCAAATCCATATTTTGGTGTGATTTATACACATGGGTTTGTCCATTCTGATTCTTGGACGCTTTATTATGTCCATTTTATGATGAAACAGGAAAAGACTTTGAAAATCATCTGTCATTTTCTGATCATGTTAAATATCAACACAACTAGACTGAAATATACAGGTAAGATATGCAACTAATTGTAACATGAACAGAGCAAGATATAAACTGATATCTACTGGTTTCCTGTCAGGGTTGTGGACTGTTTTCTGGTCACTAGAGGCCCCCACTGCCTTTTTGTTGGTGTCCAGTCTCTGTCATTATGTCTAATAGGTGTCTCCTGTGCTTTGTTTAGGTTTGTGTATTTAAGTCACCCTTTTCCTCCACAAATACTTTGCTTAGTGTTTCCTGTACCTTGATTAAGTCTAGGTCAGCCGTGTGCTCTGGTTTATGGCCTTGTCCTTAAAAGACTTTGTGCATCTGGTATAGTTCTTTGTTTTGATTTATTGACAAGTGCTCTTTTGAGCTGACTTGTTGGATTTGTCTTGTGGATTATTTGACTTGCATTATAATCTAATTAATGATAAGTAAACATTTCTCCAGAACTGTGATGTGGTTATGTACATTTCTGTTCAGCCCCCTTTGTTTGTGAGAGAATATTTTCACATATTTACAGATATTGATGACCATTGATATATTTTAATACTTTTCAGCTAAAAGTTCTGACATCTGATGTAAAAATTAGCAATTCATTATTATTAACAGGATCATTAGTATCATATTTGTCTTCAAAGTAATTAACTGATCATTTTTTGAATATGATTAAAATGCTGACTTTAGACATAATTAAGTGACTTGTATATCTGTAAATGTATTAGTGTACATGTCTTTGTTCACAACTATTTGACTAAAATGGATATGATTTTATACATTTTCATCGTATTACTTTCATGCAAATGTCACAGTTCTCTGAACACCTATAGTGCTAAAGGCAGCTACAAACTATTCATCCATTCATCAACTAATGTTTAGCTTGGTTTATCACCAGTCTTCTATCATGTCGTCTTTTACATTTAGTTCAATCTACAAGCAACAACACTCTATTCACCCTTAGAATTTAAGACACTGGGAACAGGAAAGTCACTCACACATGACATTTTGAACACATCATCTCACACCTCATATCAACCGTATAGTTTATAGGCTACCAGTTTATAAAAATAAGTAAAAATTAAAATAGATCAGTTGGTTATAACCCTATTTGTCTTTATATACAATTCTCCTGATGTGAAGGAAAACTCGCATGAACCCGTTAGTTAAATGCTTAGCTAGCCAGGCTGCAAATATAAACAGTCATTCATTCTTTGTCTCCCGCTTATCCGGAGCCAGGTCCCAGACTTCCCTCTCCCTATTCACTTCCTCAAACTCTTCCGGGGGAATTCCAAGGTGTTCCCAGCTCAGCTGAGGGACATGGCGTGTCCTGGGTCCTCCCTGGGGTCTCTTCCTGGTGGGCCATGCCTGGAACACCTCCCCTGGGAGAATATCCAGGAGGCATTTGAAACAGGTGCCCGAGCCACCTCAACTGGCCCCTTTCAATGTGGAGGAGCAGCGGCTCTACTCCGAGCTCCTCCCGGGTGACAGAGCTCCTTACCCCGTCTCTAAGGGAACGCCCCGCCACCCTACAAAGGAAACTCATTTTGGCCGCTCGTGTCTGGGATCTCGTCCTTTTGGTCATGACCCACAGCTCATGACCATAAGAGTAGTAACATAGATTGACTGGTAAATCAAGAGCTTCACCTTTCAGCTCAGCTCCTTTACCACAACAGACCTGTACATAGACCGCATTGCTGCTGCCGCTGCACCAATCCATCTGTCAGTCTCATGCTCCATCCTTCCCTCACTTGTAAACAAGACCCTGAGATACTTCAACTCCTCCACTTGAGGGATTAACACCCCTCCAACCTGAAGGGGACAAGCCACCTTTTTCCGGTTGAGGAGGGGACCTCGGCGACCCAAACCCTGGTTAAAGAATCTGGCTCTTGGGACAAATATAAACATGTAAAGTAATAAGACTCAGACCGCACAACGTTTTAGTCACAACCTTACAAGGAGCACATTCTCAGCAGCTACTACTGAACTAATAGAGGTGTAGATGACCTTTATATGTACTGATATTCATATTCAGTAACCATTATCACTCACTCGAATACTACATATGGTTTGTTTACCACTGCTTTTATTACATATGCAAAAAAAAACCTTGATGTTGGCCTTTTTCTTACTGCCAACAAATGTCAGAGACCTTTATATTCAGTCATATTGTAAGTCATATATGAAACAACAAAAGTATGGCATATAAACCATAACAGAATTTTAAGAGAAAAATCATACCTGATAAAAAACAGACTGCAAAAGACTGCAGTGGAAGTTGGACCATGTTTGTTAATCAGTTTGAAACTCATCAAATATGTTCTTCATAAATCCAGTCCCATATTATAACTTTTTATAATGTCTTCATTAGCCGATAGTTTCACACAATATTCTCATTCCAAACGCTTTTTATATCACTAGTTTTATTTGTTTTCCACATCACCCTCTTATAGCCGGTTAGCCCATTAGCACGCTAACCCATTAGCCTGGCTACCACAAGTTTTTTCCGTTTTTCACACCAATTATCTCTGTTGTACTGCTGCTTTTTAACACTATGTCAGTTGTGGGTTTGCCTTTGAGTGCAGGTGAGGATTCCTTCGAGCTGCACTCTGTGGACTTGGAGGTGGAGGCTGTGGAGAAGCAGATTCGCGACCTACAGGTGAAGCAGGCCCAGCTGCGACAGAGAAGGTTCACACCACATCGCCCACGACAAGGATCATCGTGTCAGGACCACTTCCCACGTTCCAGTGAGGAATCGAGAGGTTCAGTAGGCTATTTGCTTTTAATGAATAGTTGCAGTCTTGGTGTCAAGACCAGAAATTACCCTTTGTTGATAACTGGAATGTTTTCTGGGAGCTTCCTAGGCTCTACCGTTCCGATGGCCTGCACCCAAGCAGAGTTGGAGCAGCAGTCCTCTCAGACAACATCTCCAGGACACTGCGCACCATCTGACTGGTAAGTCATACCTCAGATCACAATTATAATATCTACTGTTCAACTCACCAGACTAATACAAGTTCACACATAGCTCATTCTATAGAAACTGTGTCTGTTCCCCGATTAGTGTTATCAAAGGATAAATTCGTTAATAGCTCTCGAAATAATCTAATCACAACTAAACCTGACAAAGGCCAAATAGGTAAAGAAAAACAATTTCTTAAGTTTGGGCTTCTCAACATTAGATCCCTTGCACCGAAAACGATTATTGTTAATGAAATGATCTCAGATTATAGTTTCGACGAACTTTGTCTTACTGAAACCTGGCATAGACCCCCGGGGCCCTACACTGATTTTCTTAATGAGTATCCACATTTACTCTCAGATCTTTTGATCAGTTTTGACAAAGTGTTAATCGTAGGAGACTTTAACGTTCATGTAGATGATGCTAACGATGCGTTAGGACTCGCATTTATAGATTTACTAAATTCCTTTGGGGTTAAACAAAACATTAATAGACCAACTCATCGTTTTAATCATACACTAGACTTAGTTATATCACATGGGACTGATGTTACTGATATAGCCGTTCTACCTCAAAGCGATGACATCACAGACCATCACCTCTTAGTGTACACTCTACCTGTAGAACATATTAGACACGTCTCTCCACATTATCGACTTGGTAGAACTATAACTCCAACCACTAAAGACAGATTTACAAACAATCTGCCAGATCTGTCTCAACTTCTTACTAGACCCCGAAATGCAGATGATTTAGATGAAGTAACTAACAGCATAGGCACTATTTTCACCAACACAATAGACACTTTTGCCCCCATCTGACTAACAAAGGTCAGAGATAAAACACCTGCACCATGGTACAATAGTCATACCCACGCCCTCAAGAGAGCAAACTGTAACCTCGATCCAATTCCAACTAGATTGCTGAAAGAAGTGATACATGCAGCTTGAAAGCCTCTTCTCAATATTATTAACTCCTCGTTATATCTAGGTCATGTCCCAAAATCTCTTAAGTTAGCAGTTATTAAGCCTCTTCTTAAGAAACCAAAACTGGACCCTGATGAAATATCAAATTACAGAACGATTTCAAACCTTCTGTTTATATCAAAAATACTAGAAAAGGTGGTGTCAGCTCAATTATGCTCCTTCCTTCAGGAAAACAACATCCTTGAAGAATTTCAATCAGGTTTTAGACCCCATCATAGTACAGAAACTGCACTAGTTAAAATCACAAATGTCTTGTTTTTAGCTTCAGACCAAGGCTGCATCTCAATTTTAGTCCTGCTTGATCTTAGTGCTGCATTCGACACTATAGATCATAACATTCTCGTAGATCACTCACAAAATCACACAGGTATGCAGGGACAGGCATTAAATGGCTTAGATCCTACCTGTCTGATCAATACCACTTTGTAGATTTAAATGGAGAACTGTCCAGTGTAGTGCCAGTGAAATATGGGGTCCCACAAAGATCAGTTTTAGGACCTCTGCTTTTCTCTGTATACAAACTTCCATTGGGTAACATCATTAGAAGGCATGGGATTAGTTTCCATTGTTATGCCGATGATACCCAGGTATATATCTCATCAAAACCAGATGAAATATCTAATTTGTCTAGATTAACTGAGTGTGTTAAAGATATTAAAGATTGGATGACTGATAATTTTCTATTACTAAATGCTGATAAGACAGAGATATTACTTTTTGGTCCAAAAACCAGTACACAGAAGCTCTCGCAATTCAGCTTGCATTTAGAAGGATGTACTATTACTACTAACTCAACAGTGAAAGACCTGGGCGTAATATTAGACAGCAACTTGTCCTTTAAAAATCATATTTCCAGTATTACTAAAACAGCCTTCCACCTTAGAAATATTGCCAAGCTTAGGAACATTTTATCTGTATCTGATGCAGAAAAGCTAGTTCATGCATTCATGACCTCCAGACTGGACTATTGTCCTGCATCTTCAATAAACAAGCTACAGTCAGTCCAGAATGCAGCCGCCAGAGTTCTTAACCTGTCAAGAAAATATGATTATATAACCCCAATATTATCATCCCTGCACTGGCTACCTGTTAGAATTGACTATAAATTAGCACTACTTACGTTCAAGGCTCTAAATGGTTTAGCTCCCACATATCTCTCCAGTCTTCTAATACGTTACAATCCACCACGCTCTTTAAGATCACTAGACTTCTGGTAGTTCCCAGAATATCAAAGTCAACAAAAGGGGGTAGAGCGTTTTCATATTTAGCTCCTAAACTTTGGAATAGTCTTCCTGACAGTGTTCGGGGCTCAGACACAGACTCTCAGTTTAAACATAGACTAAAGACTTTTAGCCCAGCATACATCTAACACTTCCCATAACCTTGTGCTCCAGTACATCTGATTAAATGCACATTATCATCTAGTGCTACTAATATTATGAACAGCAGCTATGCTAATTCTGTTCCATTGTTTCCCTTCTTCTACCCATCCCGAGGCATACAGAGACTGTGCCGGCTCCAGTGGCATCCGGAGATGGACCAGCTCCAGCCGGGTTCTGCTTTGTGAGGATTGGGGTATTCAAAGCAACGCTGTGGACGACAACAACCTCCTTATTAATTTACATAATATTCTACACATGCTGTATCGGCATCACACAACTGACTACACATAATTGCACAATATAGTCACACTCTCCGGTGTCACCCAAATGAGGATGGGTTCCCTTTGGAGTCTGGTTCCTCTCAAGGTTTCTTCCTCATACCATCTAAGGGAGTTTTTCCTTATCACAATCGCCTCAGTCACCTCAGGCTTGCTCACTTGGGATAACGTCTAGGACTGTTTGTCTGTTTGTCTGTTTATATGTTTGTTGTTTTCTTATGTTGTTTCTTATGTAAAGCTGCTTTGAGACAATGTTCTTTGTTAAAAGCGCTATACAAATAAAATTGAATTGAATTGAATTTTGTTGTGCAATGAGAAGTAAGGTCCAACTGCCAGCATGAGGAAGTGGACCAAAAATCTAATATTGTTTATATAATATATAACATCATATACAGTTTATAATGTTGGTTTTAGCTATAAGTTAAGGTCCAGGTGCAGAGACAGGGGGTTCTCAATCCTGGTCCTCAAAGACCACTGCCCTTCTTGTTTTCCAAGCATCATTGCCCTACCTGCTGCTGGATCTGGTGTGATCAGTGGATAAGAAGCTGAAAGATACCATTCACGTTGTCTTTCCCCACTTCACCCTCATCGGAGATGGTATCTTCATCCTTCTGATTCACTGAAGACTCCTGGTTCATGTAATCTGTAGTGGGCAGGACAGGGGTGAAGGTAGTTACAGTAAGCTGCCTCTTAGAGGTTTTGCAGTTGTTCATTTTAAACTGTATTTTCTCAGGTTCCTTCAATGCATGTTGCATTACTCCGTGTTTTTTTTTTTTAATTCTGGTATTTACTTTATTTAATATGTTCAGGACCAAGTGCATTTTGAAAGAACTGACTATTCAGTAGTGTGTGCACATAATAAAAAATGTCCTTACTTTAGTTCTTGTGCTGGGTGAAGTTGCATTTTAAGATTGATAATTACACAATTGATATTTTAATGTATAAGAAATGCCTAGTTCCTAACCAGAAAATGTGAGTAAATGAGACGAGTGCATTTAGAAAAACAAAGTAGGGTCCACTCAAAGTTAAGTAATATAAAAACGTAAAAGAATTAGGTACGTTTCCATTAAAAATACACTTTTGAAACTCTCAAAGTTTAGTAGACAAAACACAAAACAATGACTAAGGAAATGCTTAAATTAAGTAGACTTTACTAAGAAAATGTAAGGAGAAAAAGGGAACTTTACTAGCAAAAAGTATTTCTTACATAGAGAAAATTAAATACAAAGACTAGTCTTGCTTGAACTACATAATAATCTGATGCAAAAAGTTACCTTGTTTTTTTTTAATTAGATCAGGCTGGATATTTTTATCAGTGTACAAACAAACAGTACCATCTACATTTACAAGATTTATCAGACTTCACAATAATCAAATCATTAAGCCAACACCTTAACCACTGAGCTACCACTTCTCACAACAAGCACTTATTTATGGGATGCAGAATTCAGTGGCTGTCTATGGAGCAATTCAAAATCTGCAAACAAGGATGTACACAAAAGCTGAAATTAGATGAATGTTTATAACAATGTCTCTTCAGTAGGATTAGCTGCAGTGGTAGAGGCATCCAGGTATCTAAATGCTTCATAGATCACAGAGTGATAATTATCTATAACGATTTATCCATCAGACTAATTCATGCTCATCTCTGTTGATCAACTTAAAAACAAAAAAATGTGCAAAGAAGTTATAGCTTACTACATTACATATTTGTTTAAATAGCACACAAAGGTAATATTTCTAATCATTTCATATTTTAAAAAACAAACAAGAGTAGAAAAAATAAGAAAATAAAATCACAATGGAGAAGAAGAAATAATAATAATAATAATAATAATAATAATAATAATAATAATAATAATAATAATAATAATAATAATAATAATAATAATAATAACATCACCTACATACCCTCACCCGGAAACGATACAATGAATGAAATGATACAAACATAAGTTGAAACAAAGCAGCCATTAATTAATCCTGGGGGTAACCTGAACAACAAATCAGGAAAAAGGAGGGAGAAAGGGGAGAAAAAAGGGGGGTATTTTTACTTGCAGCTAATATTGTGCCTATTAACCACATTATAACATGAACTGAAGTTTATTAACAGACTTGACATGAACACCATGTACCTCATAGTGCATACACAAGCACACCCTTCACATCACATGGCACCATGGCTCTACTTTCTTTTTGTACATACACGTCCTAGACTATATCAACACATTTGTCTTTAAAAACAGACAATAACAATTTACTACTTTTCCAACTCATCCCAAAACATTTTTTTTTTTTTTTTACTTTTTTTGTATTATATTTAATACACTACACTCACTGTACCACTTTCCCAAATAACACAACAGCCAACCAAAATAAATAAATAAATAAATGAATGAATAAGTAAATAAACCCTTAACAAAAAATCCACAGCATCTTTATCCAGATTCATTGGGGTTTTACAGATTTAACCTCTGGCATACTCTTCAGACACAGAAAGGCTTAATGTTAACAGACCTTTGAGATATTTCTGATACTACTGTTGAATTTTCACTTGCTCTTAACCCTGTTCCTGAAGTGTCACAGACGTTTTGTCTGACAGCTCTTCCACATCCTGCTCAGTATTCATTCATTTTGTTGCTTTTAACTGATCTACATGCTTTTTGTAGGACTTGCCCTTTCCCCAGACCAGGTAAGTAACTGGACCTAATGGCCTTCCACTTCTCTTCCCTTCCCCTGAACTGCTTCACATGTACCTTCTGCTGTGGATAAAATACTCTCACATGAACTGAACTTCTTATTTGCGTTTGCTGCTTTTCCTGCATTTGAGAAGAGAACTGTGGCTGTATCTGTGATAGCCTTCTTCTAATTTTCCTTCAGATGGGACTGAAGTATTTCTGTAACAGAAAAAGAAATCTGTCAGTGCAATGTGGAAGTGTGATGCCTAATTGTTTTTGCTTGTCCAATGACTGCTTAAAGGTTTACAAATTGAGGCCCATTAGCCGAATCAATTACCTTCAGTAATCTGTAGCTGGCAAACATACTACACATCACCTCAACTGTTGCTTTAGCAGTAGTAGTAGTCATTAGTGTAATTTTTTGACACATAAAATAAAGATCTCTGAGCGTCTTTTTGGTGCCAATAAATCTGTGAGGAATGAAATAGTCTTTGCACCTACCATAGACAGAAAAAGTGTTGCGTGTTGTTTGCTTTCTTCGATTCCGCTGGCTTATTGTGCGAAGTGGTCTTCATAGCTTCTACAAAACACAGGCCCGATTCTGTGCTGAACACCGCCATCATCTCTCTCTCTCTTTAACGATCGTTTTTCAGCCTGGAGCTTCGTTGCCAAATTGTTGTCACTGGGCGGACACCTGCCCAATGACAATTCCATTGTCCGATTGTCCAATTATTACAAATTTGCTCCCAGTTTCGAAACCATTTTAGCCTCCAACGTTTGCCACTGGTTTCACCTATTAATTGTAGTCCTATATCCCCCTGGATCCATTAATTATTATTTTTTCTGATTATGTGAATTCTTCTTCTATAGTTGGTCAGTCTAATCATTAGGATGTCCTTATAATTGTGGCTTGATCTTGATCAAAAGTGTATTGACTACAAGTATGTGCACTGTGTATACATAATTTATATTAATGTTTTGTTTGCTGATATAAACGATTGTGATTATAGTTAGTTAGTTAGTTAGTTAGTTAGTTAGTTTCTAAACTCTGATTCAAACTTTCTTCTGTACATAATTGACACACTTTATAATTATGTATTGAGGTTTTTTTGGTTTGTATAACTCTGAGTGTGGGGAAAAAATGTTGTTTCTATTCTCCTGTATCTTTATCCTTTTATTATTATAAAAGTTCAATAAACAGATTAAGCAAAAAAGAAAGAAAGAATGAAAATGACTGAAATAAATGAAAGTTTCATAGTGTTATTGGAGTCTCCCTCCCTATATGGTAAACATTCTCCTTACAGAAAGCTTCAGCATTACAGTAGTTCTATATATTCAGTATTTCTTTACATCACTGCATTTAAACATTACATTACATTACATTACATTACATCACTGCATTGAAACATTACATTACATTACATTACATTACATCACTGCATTTAAAATGTTTAAGGTGAGGCTAAAATGATTGGAGTTTGCCATATACTTTGATTTAACTGTTTTTAGTAGACGATAATCAGAAAGAGGACTGCAAGTAGTAACAATATTGTAATGCATTACTTTTAAAAGTAACTTTCCCCAACACTGAATATAATATATAATAAAATATATAATAAAATAACAAATATATAATATATTTGTTATTTTTCACATTTTAGTAAACCATTTAAAGGTTGTGAAATTCTGTAAAAATGATCTGTATATGAGTGAAAAATTCAGTTTGTGTTGCGTTTAAAGGAAACTTTTATACATATACTGATGGCTAAAAATAATCAGAATGAGACCGCAATAGGAACAAATATAAACATTTATTTAAGCAAAGTCTATAAGAAGTATACAAATAAGTTTATTTCTAAACAATTCTATATATGTATTTCCAATCTATAGGCTATTGATGGGAATAGGGGGAGTGGGATAGGAACAGAGGGATAGATTAATAAGGGATGATTATTAAGGGACGAGGGATCTTAAATGCTAAGGTTAAGCCCTTCTTCAGGTCCTGGGGTTCACTGTACAAACCTGTAGGAAAGAAAAGAGATTTTTTAAATATTAAGTTGATCAAAAATAGAAATAAAATGATTTCATACTTACGTGTGGAGCCTGAGCAATGTAGGAAAAAGAAGTGAGAGAAAAGAAGATGAAATGAAACAGAGGAAGAAAAGATGAAGTGGGTAAGGGGAAAGACATTGCTCAGAGTTCCTCCAAAATGTCCATCATCAGCTGGACGTGCAGCTTGAGGAGTCGCTGAACTGTGGTGGCTAAGGCTGCTGGGTCACTGTAGAGCTCCAGAGGCTGAGTGAAGAGTACTTCAGCAAGCTCTGTAAGGTAATCCTATTGACAAATTCCACACACATCCAACATAGTGTCACTGAGTTTAAGATACAATCCTGAGAATTTGTGGATCGTGGCATCAGAAGATATTCAACACTTACAATAAGCACTGTGAAGTACAGCTCTGCTGCAGGCTCCCACACGTCCACGTCCCACATGCTGAAGAGCGCAAGCAGGCGCTCCAAGAAACCTCCCTTAAACTTTTGGAAAGAAAGACAAGCTTCATTAATGCCATGTCTTATCAGGTTTAAAAAATATGGAAAAAGAAAACCAGATCAAATAGACCATGTTCTGAAACTCAAACATTGCTTAGAAATCTCCTGATAAGACACTTACTGGCTGAGGTTTTGAGCCATTTATAAAGTAGCTGAAGAAAATCAGCTCAAAAAAACATCCAGGAAGTTGTAGTGGTGGTCCTGCACAGAGTAGAAAAGATACAAAAATAAATTAGCTTTACATATTGGAGTCCTGTTTTCTATATTAGCAAAATCTGTTATCTTTAAACATCTGTCATTTCACACAGGCGTTTATTAGCTTACACAGGAGCTGAGCTCTGCTTTAATCGATTCCTGATTGGAAGGCGTCCTCAGGAATCGAATCAGGGCCTCGTAGGCCAACTGCACACCAACTGCATCCTGTTAAAGCAAACGAAAAAATCTCTGTAACTCACTTTGGCTATGGCTGAGAAACTGAAATTATTTCCATCACAAAAATGATACAGTCTTTCATCATTCTGAAGTCACCTGGTTGTTAGCTGCTGCCAGTCGCATGACGATCTTCTTTCCAGCCATGAACAAGAAGTTCTGC
Source organism: Hemibagrus wyckioides (assembly GCF_019097595.1). Lineage (NCBI taxonomy): Eukaryota > Metazoa > Chordata > Actinopteri > Siluriformes > Bagridae > Hemibagrus > Hemibagrus wyckioides. The sequence goes on along the minus strand of NW_026690811.1, from coordinate 94,535 downwards.
TTGTGGATGCTGGCAAGCAGAGTCTGAATATAAGACAGCACACAATATAAAAGTTAAAGCAGAGTGGACTTTACCTGCGCAGTAACAGCAGCTGAATAAAGGTTTTACTCACAGCAAACGCCTCACGAAGCGCGGGCACCTTCAGGCCGATTTCAGTCACCCCTCTGTCTGAAAGATGGCAGCTAAGAAACAAGAGATGTAAATGTTTAGTGTATATTAAACATACAATACACTGTTACATCATTAAAGAGTGAAGAGGATCGTACCAAATAAAGGGCACCTCCAACTCCTCTGGGTTAAGGCGCTCCTCACTCTCCTGCAAGCCAAATCATTAAATCATTAAAACTCACACAGTAAATTTTACAGTATCCGAATCAGGGGAATAGCAGCATATGTAGATACACATCAGGTCTGAAAGTCTGAATTACCTCACAGTCGTTGTGATCATAGTCCCAAGTGGAGGTGAACATCTGTCCATCTTCAGCCACATACAGCAAAGTGCAGGTTACCGTTGTAATGGTTTGCTGTTGAATAAAAAAAATATCCACACTGAAGACAAATAAAAGCACAACTGACAAAATTCTAAAAGTTACTAACTACAAGATACACTTCATGACAGTGCAATAAATTTACCACAAAATAATGTGGCACGACGAATGATGTCTCCATTCGGTTACAGGAGATGAACTCTGTAACCCTCCCAGATTCAGCCTTAAGAGAACAAATTAAAGTGAACACAATTAGTCACTGCAATTAACAAAAGTTTTGTGATGCCACAACGAATAATCCCTTACCTGTATGCCAGTGAAACAGTCCTCTATGGAGGACTCATAAGGGAATCCCTGCAAATGACAAAAAGCTGAAACTCAAGATCTATTTCACAAACGTGAGCGTCTAATAATCATCAAGGTCAATTCTCTTCCTCAGAGTAATTAAGTCTGTGATTACCATGTGATTCAAGCTGCTCGTCTTGGTGGATTTAAACCAACAAAGACGGCTCTGTGGGCCCCTTATCATCCCCAGGAAGTATGTTTTCATTTCCACTGACTGAAAATAGAGAAACAAAACTAAACATTAGAACTTGTAAAGACGGGTGTTTGTGTGTTTGTATCTCAGCTGCTGCACTGTAGAATACCTTGAACTGGGAGATGGAGGCCTGTGCAGAGAGGAACTGAATATTACACCAAGCGCTGATCAGCTCACCAGCATCGAGCGGCTGTGAAAAGTAGAGCAGGAAGATCATGAGTGCTTCTGATCACAGCAGTTTCATACTAATATTCTGTCACTTAGAAAAAAACAGAAAAACAGGTGAAGGGTCTTGAGGTTGTTCTGTGGGCAGCAGCTGGATGTTCGGCTCAACAAACTTAAAACACACAAACACAATTAGTCACTGCAGTTCATAACATTTGGTGATGCCACAATGAATAATCCCTTACCTGAATGCCAGTGAAACTCTCCTTATCACTGGTATAATAAGGGAATCCCTGTAAAAGACAATTAGATGAAACTCAAGATCTACAACCACATTTCACAAAAGTGCTCTTCTAAAAATCATGTCAGTTGAAAAATGTCCATTCTCTTCATCAGAGTAATAAAGACTGTGATTACCTCGCGAGTCAAGCAGTGTGTTGTCGGAACTCAGAGCCCGCTCCGAGTGGACATATCACAGGGTGGAATTTTTAGATTGTGTCAATTTCTCTTAGCTTTCCATAATCTTACCTAATTAACTCAACAAACCATAAAAACAGCCAAAATAAAGGAGATCTCAGTCAGCAGATGAGAAGAAGCAGGTTTCTTTATTCAGCCATGCATTCAATAACATGCATTACTGAAGAGAGCAGCTGGTCTCAAAACCCCGAAAAGTTCCCCTCTACTTATACCCCAGGTGCCCCATGGCGCCTCCTTTTCTCTAATTTAAATATTTCCAGCAATTTCCCATTATATTCAGTGTATGGCTACTTTAATCCCTCCTTCCTTAATTTACATACGTTTTACCATTTCCCATTAATTTCTTATTTGTCCCGATAACGCCCCTAATTTAATACCATCCTCCCCTCGATGACGTCAATTTTCCTCCTCTCCAGTTCTCCTTATTTTTAGGCTAAGTCAACAATTTTTAGAAAAAAATAGTGCTTACTTATAAGCGCCACTTCCTCATTGACTTGATTATATATTACTTGTATTAATCAAGGCCAACTACTTAATCAATGGCTAAATAACTCTTGATAGATATACACTACTTTTAGGCAGAAAATTGCTAAGTCAGAACTTAGAGCATTAAGTACATTATTTTTTAAGCTACCTTTTAAAGCTAGGTATATAAGTCAAAGCTGGGTTTGTTATTTTTCTACGACACTCTCCACGTGTATCAGTGAGCCTTGGCCGCCCATGACCCTGTCACTGGTTCACCACCGTTCCTGCTTTGGACCACGTTTGATAGATACTGACCACTGCAGACCGGGAACATCCCACAAGAGCTGCAGTTTTGGAGATGCTCTGATCCAGTCGTGCAGCCATCACCATTTGTCAAACTCGCTCAAATCCTTACACTTTCCCATTTTTCCTGCTTTTAACACATCAACTATGAGGACAAAATGTTCACCTGCTGCCTAATATATCCCACACACTAACAGGTGCCATGATGAGGAGATCATCAGTCTTATTCACTTCACCTGTCGGTGGTCATAATGTTATGGCTGATCGGTGTACATCTGTAACCATGCCCTTTAGCGCGAGAGCTGATTAATCAGTAGTCTAAGTATGATTTAGTATAAAACCAGTAGTCAGGGTTGTTAAAAGTCACTTTTTAATGGGGATGAGTATTATATTGTGGAAATAAATGAAATTCTCGTTGGTCAAGCTCATCAACTCGTTCAGGATTTTAGTGTGTAATGTAAAACAACAGCCAAGTTCACTAGCAGCTTAACTAACATTAGGCTAAACATTATATTTATATTATATTTACCGATAAAATGTGTACAAATTACAACAAATAGCCATGTAGATATAATTAGTCCAACTATTACAGTGTAATTTAAATCGGTAAAAATCGGCTAAAGTCCGCTAGCGCGCTAGCTAGCGGATCACAAGGCTAATCATGATTTAGTGTAAAACCAGTAGTCAGGGTTGTTAAAAGTGACCTACTAACAGGGTAAATATTTCATTGTGGAAATAAAATAAATTCTTGACCAAGCTTAAGGATTTTATTGTGTCATTTAAACCAGTAGCCGAGTTCGCTAGCACGATAACTAGCATGATGCTAACTGTGTAAATGAAATGATTAGCGAAGTTGTCTAGGTAGATAACATACATCTGTAACTAAGTCCTTTAGACCTGACTAAATCACTAGTCTAGTCATGATTTAGTGTAAAACCAGTACTCAGGGGTGTGAAAAGTCACCTTTTAAATGGGTAAATATTATATTATGGAAATAAACTAAATTCTCGTTACCCGAGCTCAACTCGTTCAGGATTTTAGTGTGTAATGTAAAACAACAGCATGTTCACTAGCAGGTGAACTATTATTAGGAGAAATATCATATTCACATTAATATAACCAATAAAGTGTTAAATAATTACAACAAATATACAAGTTCTCTCGGTAGATATGATTAGTCCAAATATTACACTGTCATTGAAATCGCTAAAAATCGGCTAAAGTCCGTTAGCGCGCTAGCTACTGAATCACAAAGCTAAGCACGATTTATTTTATTAAAACCAGGAGAAGGGGTTGTTAAGAATGGACTTCTAATGGGGTAAATATTTCATTGTGGAAATAAAATAAATTCTTAAACCGAGCTTAATGATTTTATTGTGTAGTTTAAACCAGTAGCCAGGTTCGCTAGCACGGTAACTAGCATTAGGCTAATTCACGGCAAGATGAGGTGTCTTGTGTGCTACATAACATTAGACTGTAACACTGTCACTTTAACATGATTTATTGTAGAAACAGTGTGGCATTAAAGGATAAAGATGATCCTACCTTGAGGACACTGAGTGTGTTCAGCAGGAGCAAATTATAAAATGTAAAATATATAATTTGTAAATGCATTTTTTACGGACTTCACTTCCTGGTTTCCGTACAGTTCGGTTTTTCTCGGAGGTTTTCGGTAGATGCCGTGAACAGGAGTTTTTTTTTTTGTTTTTTTTAAGGTCGTATCGTCTTTAAACTGGTCCTACAGCTTGAATTCTAACTGTACAGCTACATGCTGCCTTAAACTTCAGCTATGCTTCACTCCCTGGGCTTCCCGGACATTTCAGCTTATTATTATGATTATTATTATTATTTATTCATTATTGACTCTTGTTACTAGTTAGTGCTGGTTTATACTGGTTTATACTAGTTAGTACTGGTTTATATTGGTTTATACTAGTTAGTGCTGGTTTATACTAGTTAGTGCTGGTTTATATTGGTTTATACTAGTTAGTGCTGTTTTATACTAGTTAGTGTTGGTTTATACTGATTCTGAAGGTCGCAAGATTTGGATTATCTTTTGGCATTTTTGCTACACCCCTGTTTCGGATTTCTCTGTACTCCAATACTGGATTTGACTCCTACACCGACTCTACAGCGCAGCGATGATGAACTTCGGGGGAGGAGCCGAGCCTCAGCACCCGGATGTGGATCCCGAGCCCGGATGGAGCGGACTGTACGACCCCTGGAACGGTGAGTTACTGAGTTTCCTCTTTTTCACTTAAGTATAAAGTCTTTTAAACACCGCGTTATTACAAAAAACCACAATCAGGAATATCGTTTTATATGATTAGATGGTTTTGAGAAATTCTGTTCGGCTAATCTTTATTCGGCTAATCGCTTTACGTACACGATCAGTATGCTAAAGCTAGCGGACAAAATGGCAGACTCCAGTGAAACGAGCAGGGAAGAAGAAAACAGTGTTGATGTTTTCAGATATGTTAACATCAGCTTTTCATAAAAGTCCCAATGTTTACTTAACGTTTGTTAAAGTTTACTAAGTCAAGCCGAGGAGTATTAGCAACGATTAGCTAGACGGCTAGTTAGCATGTAGCTAAGTAATTGTTTTTCAGTGTTCGTAGTTTTTTTTTTGATGGAGTGAATAGAATAAGTTAAAATACTTACAATAACATGAAGTAACTTATTATTTTAAGGATTTTTCATTGTCCGTGTTTGTCGAGTTGTTAAAGCGGAGAGAGAAAGGGGCTGTGAGGAAAGGCAGCTAGCTGAACAAAACCAATCGGTACAAACAAATGGAGCTAGTGTGGCAATGTAGAGTGCAGCTTAGGCAAAAATATCAAGCTGTTTGTTTCAATTCTGTTCAGCAAGGTTTTGTTTCTAGCTGTCGTGAATAAAATAGTTAGGAGTAGTGTAATTTACGATAAAGGGCGAATTTTTGAGAGGAGACACAATTGGACTCAAAGGGGATGTGAAGCACTGGAGTAAGAAAGTGCTAAAGTAATAGACTGTAATAGAAATGTATTTTAATCTGCATTTTTTGGGGGAAGATATTTTTAAGCATTGAAATAAGTGCACAGTGTGACTAACAGTGAAGCCGTGATACTGGAAGAGCCCTGTATAACACCTATAAATGCAGCTAAAATGTAAATACTGAGTTTTTAATGCAGTGTTATAGGAAGATTACAGTAATATAACTTGTGTAAATACTTCTTGTTTTGATAGTGAGGCTTTCCTGCTTTACAAACCATACACAGTGCTATTAAAATAAAACCCCATCCCCTTTGAGGAGGCCACCACCTTCAGGGAGTCCACAGCCTTCAACAGTTCCTTTGCCCCAGCCTTATTTCAATATCGACATCCACAACATTGTGGCTGGTATGTACTATGCTCCTGCCACAATGATAACTCCTGTCCCACGCCAGGGCATAAGGAGGAGGTGGGACGAAGAGGATGGCAATCAAGAAGCCCCTCTGAGTAGACGGCAGCGTGTGGATCCTGATGGGGAGGTGGAGTTCATCAGGACGCCTGGACTTGAGGATTTAGGGAGTTTAATCAGTCACATGTACAGTGAATTTACACAAGCTACTAATGCTACAATTAGTCTGTTTCTTCACAAATTAACTAGCTAACTAACTCACAGGTTTATTAACTTTTAAGCATTAGAAAGAAAGGAGAGAAAAATTTACAAGGTCTCTCTCTCTACTACCTTATAAATTTGGCCATTTTAATGTTTTACATTTAACAGAAAATATTAGTTGTAATTAAACTTACATGAAACTAATTTATTGCAGAAGCTGTGGATTTGCTGGGAGAATCGTCAGATACTCCCTCAGTCCTCCAGGTATGTGTCAGTAAAATATTTTAACTACATTTGAAACGTGTAGGCTGCTTTTGTCTGTGTGTGTGTGTGTGTCTTAAGGTTGTTGAGCCAATCCTGCCGCAGCTACCCACAGAAACTCACTCCACATCTTCAGCTGTTGTTCTGGTAACCAAACCTGTCATTTATTTACTAAATCTGATCCCTGGATTTTCCAAGTGACAGAATGTTTGAAAGTGTTAGTGTGAAACTGCTATGATAAAAAACACTGATGATCCTCATCTTCTACTTTTCACAGCCCCTCAGTGCTGGTGAGCTGAACAGCACCTGCTGTAATGTTGAGTACAACACTGCAGACTCCTCCAACTCCCAGTCTGGGGTATTGTACAGTGCTGCAGCTGAGATACAAACACACACACATCCTTCTTTACAAGTTCTAATGTTTAGTTTGGTTTCTCTATTTCTAGGCAGTGGACGTTAAGGGATACTTCCTCGGGATGATAAGGGGTCCTGAGAGTGGTTTTTGCTGGTTTAAAACCACCAAGACGCGCTACTTTGACCAGCTGGTAATCACCATCTTTGTTACTCTGATGAAGAGAATTGATATTAATGATTATTAGATGAACACTTTTGAGAAGTAGATCTTGAGTTTCAGCTAATTGTCATTTGCAGGGATTCCCTTATCAGACCACCATCGAGGACCATTTCACTGTCATACAGGTGAGGGATTATCTGTTGTGGCGTCACAAAACTTTTGTTAGTTGCAGTGACTAATTGTGTTCACTTCAAATTGTTCTCTTAAGGCTGAATATGGGAAGGTTACAGAGCTCCTTTCCTGTAACCGGGTGGAAACCATCATGGAGCCACTTGAGGATTATGTGGTAAATTTATTGCAATGTCATGAAGTCTTTATTGTAGATAGTAACTCTTGGAATTTTGTACACATATGGGTCTGCAGTGTTTTTATATATTTTTTTAATTTAACAGCAAACCTTTAAAAAGGTGTCCTGCACGTTCCTGCATGTGGCTAAAGATGGTCAGGTGAACACCTCCACCTGGGAGCAGTAGCAGGTTGACTCTCCCCACAGTGATTCAGAGGAACAGTACGACTCTGAGGTAATTCTGTGTTTCAGACCTGATGTGTATCTACAGATGCTGCTATTCCCCTGAATAGGAGGCTGTAACATTTACTGTGTGAGTTTTAATGATTTATTGCTAATGTGTCTTGCAGGAGAGTGAGGAGAGCCTTAGCCAAGAGGAGATGGAGGTGCCCTTTACTTGGTACGCTTCTCTTCACAGTTTAATGGTATAAAGGAGTAATGTATGTTTAATACACTAAGCATGTAAATCTTTTGTTTCTTAGGGACCATCTTACAGAGAGAGGGGTAACTGATATCGGCCTGAAGCTGCATGCTCTCCGTGAGGCTTTCGCTGTGAGTAAAACCTTTGTTTAGCTGCTGTTTTTGCTCAGGGGAAGTTCACTCTGCTTTAGCTTATATTATGTGCTGTCTTATATTCAGATTCATGGGTAATATGAGTAATTAAGGAATAATAATTAAAATAACAAGCATCAAAAGCTAATTTTATAACAATCACAGCCTGCTAAAAAAAGGACATTCTTAGGATAAATATTAAAATAAAATGTACATAATGAAGAGGGCTCTGGGATATGCAGTAGTTGGACATTTGGCCCATGTCATACATCATCTGTGTATCTTTAGTAAAGTACTGGACATGCTGAGGCTTACATACTGCTTCATTTTAGGGTTTAAAATGAGTTTCCACATTAAAAAACTGAAGCCAAAGTGATTATTTTGTTTGTTTGTTTTAACAGGATGCAGGTCGTGTACAGCTGGACTACGAGGCTCTGATTCGTTTCCTGAAGACTCCTTCTTATCAGGACTGGATTGCAGCAGAGCTCTCCGGGTCCTATGTAAGCTTATAAATGCTTGTGTAACATGACAAATGTTTAAATCGAAAAGATTTTGATGTGATAGAAAACAGGACTCCATTATGTAAAGCTAATTTCTTCTTGTAACTTTTCTCTTCTGTGCAGGTCTACCACTACAACTTCGTGGACATCTTTTTCGAGCTGCTTCTATTCGGCTATTTTACAAACAGCTCAATACCTGAGACAGTAAGAGTCTTATCAGGAGATTTAAAAGCCATGCTTGAATGTAGTTTCAGAACATGGTTTATTTCATCTCATTTTATTTTTCCATGTTGTTAACCCTGATATGACATGATATTAATGGAGCTTGTCGTCTTTCTTTCCTAAAGCTTAAGGGAGGATTCTTGGAGCGCCTGTTTGCGCTCATCAGCATGTGGGAGGTAGACGTGTGGAAGCCTGCAGCAAGGACCTACTTTAAAGTGCTTATTGTAAGTGTCTAATATCTTCTGATGCTGTGATCCACAAATTCTCAGTATTGTATCCTAAACTCAGTGACACTATGTTGGATTGTGACAGTGATGATGTAATTTGTCTATAGGATCAGCTTACAGATCTCGCTGAAGTGCTGTTTACTCAGCCCCCGGAGTTCTACCAAGACCCAGCAGCCTTAGCCAGCAAACTGAGACCTTTCCTCAGACAGCGTGTCCAGAAGATGATGGACATTTTGTGGAAGCTTCACGTCCCTTATCAATGTATCCCTCTATCCTTGTCTATATAGATAACTGCTAATAGTAATTAGTATAAATAGTAGCTGCAAATAATATTGTTGTAAATAAACTTATAGTTGTATAGTGTTTATATAGTTTACTTTAATAAATGTTTTCATTTGCTCCTATTACCGTCTCATTCTGATTATTTTTAGTCATCAGTATGTCTATATAATTTTCCTTTAAAAAGCAACACAACACTAAATGAACTTTTCACTCATATACAAATCCTTTTTAAAGAACTTCAGAAACTTTGGTTTACTAAAATGTGAAAAATGACTAATAACATCCAACAAAATTCAGATATTTATAGTCTTGGAAAGTTTGTTTTCAAAATGTAGAAAAATCTGTAACATTTGGGGAATTGCACATTTACATTTAAGCATCCAGAGCACAGTTGTGTATAAAAAGTCTGAAATCTTGAGGTAAAAATCTGAAAATCTAAATTGTAGAGGACTAAAAATGTGGATTTACAGTTTACACCAAATCACACCACTGTAGCACATCATTTATAATGCAGTTACTCTGAACTCTCAAGGTTACTCTTTAAGAAGAAATAGTTTATAATATCAGTAGTCTTTAAGGTGTTTTCCAAAATAAATAAATTAAAGTACAGTAAATTAAATAAAAAACTAAAATTGAACTCTGTTTCTTTCTCCAGTTTGGGCTTCAAGCAGTTTTATTATTTAGAAGGGGATGCTCATGATTTACAGCCATGTCCACAATTTTCTCCATATCATGCATTTATTGCTAGTCCCCCTTTTTTTCTTAAGGTTTCAGATCAAGTGACTGACTTTTTCTCACAAGAATTTCCCAGTTTTTAGTTTTGAAGTTTTTAGTTTGGAGGCATTTTTCCTGAACTTTAGTTGATGTTTCTATACTCCTCACAATTCATTTTGCTTCTGCAATCAGCAGTTCCATCATCAGGCTCATGTTTTACAGATATGATAGCATGCTTCGATCTTGCGCAGTTTCTTTTCACCTCCACATTTTGATCCTGTTTTTGTGGGTAACTATTGTTTTACATTTTGCAGTATTTTACATTTTGCATCTGAGAATGTGGACTTAAACTTTTTGTTTGTGTAGAAATGTAAAACTGTGGAATACAGAGACAATTAAAGCACACATTATAGAGTTCACTGTGCCTTAACCCATAAGAACCCAGACCCCTTTCTCCTTCAAGGAAAATGATGGGGGACATAACACAGACTAAATAGATGCAAAATAACACATTTCTCAACTTTTTTTCTTCAAAATACCACCCCCTACTGTCAGGGATCTGTAATGTTACATATATGTCACAATGGGCGTTAAGCAGCCGGACCCATTTCTCATGAAACCCCATGAAATTTGTTTATGTGGCAATAACCTAGGCCAAATGGAAACATTTGAAGCAATTTCTTTCCTCAGTGAAACTAAGACGCACATCACATTTCTCACAGAGGGTGGTGGTTGCATTGATTTTGCAGAATTTGCAACGACCACACTTCACAGGCCCGTGTGCAACCTGGTCCACATGAACATCATCTGGAACTCCAACATGAACTTTCTTGGGAGGTGGTGGTGGAGTTGGTGTTGAGTGATAGGCGGCCCCTTTGGGAATGCAGGAGAATAAGGCTAGTTGCAACCTCAGCCTGGAAGCTCCTTTGTTTCAGTGGCTTGTGGACACCAAGTAGTTTACAGTCACGGCGGGAGATCAGCCATGCATTGACATAGGCAAGCATTATGGTTTGCCAGAACAGGTAGAGGAACCATCTCCATGACCTCATGTGGTACTTGTACCTTGTGACGCATGCATCTTGGAGGTCGACCCCCCCCACCCCATGAATGTGTTGTACTCCTTCACAATGCCTGTTAACAAATTATTATTATGAATGTGTTAATAAATTATTATAATAAATAATAATGACAAATAATAATAAATTGATAATAAATGTAACAATAATGTAAAAATATTAACTAAATATCACTGAATCAGCTAAATTAAATGAGCAGTTTATAATCTTAAAAGTTAAAAAAAAAAAGCCAACTAATGTGTCATATATGTCACATCAGTTTTTCTGTGACAATTTTAATGTTAAAGGGCCGTTGTGACATATGAATTTGTATAATATACTGATTTGTTTTATATGAAATTGTTCAAGAAATGTGTTCACATCAGGTTAAGTGTAATAAAGGACATGTTATGTAAGCATTAGAATTCTTAAATGGTCAAATCTTACCTTTTAGCTAGAAGAAAGAACCTTTTTAAAATGAGCTAGTACCATCACATTTGCCTGGCATGCAGACATCTGGGAAATGTTGTTGTGGGAACACAAAATCACATGACCTATCACATGACCCACCAGGATGTTCAGTAGGTGTCACTTTAGGACTTCATGAGTTAAAATCAAGGATAAAGCTATAAAAGGAACTTCCCAGGACATTTAAAGGGCTTGTGACACCTTTGTCACCGTGGGTTGTAAAGGGGAACATTCTGGATTATGGCATGAGATATACCAGACTGACCACTTTAAAAAACAGAAATGGCACAGGATGGTTTTGTTGGTGTATTTAGTGTCAGATATAAAGAGTTAAACAGCATTAAAACAAGATGCAATGGTACATGAACCTGAATGACCTTATAAATCAGCTTTCATCCTCTGGAAAAAAATCATATCAATCTCTACATATCTGTTCACTCTTAAACTCTTCCAGTAATCAGTTCTGATGTTTGTAACGCCTCAGATTATGGACAGACTGAGATGGACAGACAGATACCATAAGCACAGACACAGCTCACACAGCTTATTTTATGTGTCATCATTTGCTCTTAAAAGACTTGTCTCATTTGTTTTAAACTGGATTTGAGTGGGCTTGCTGTTTTTATTTTTTTGCCATAAATATGAAATGACATGATTAGAAATATTACCTTTGTGTGCTATTTAAATAAAACTGCAATTTAAACAATTTAATCCAAGCTGCTGCTGCTGGACCCTTGTGCAAAGCCCTTTACCCCTTAACTGCTCAGCTGTGGAAATGTGAGTTGCTCTGGATAAGAGAGTCTGATAAATCTTGTAAATGTAGATGGTACTGTTTGTTTGTACGCTGATAAAAATATCCAGCCTGATCTAATTTAAACAATGAAGGTAACTTTTTGCATCAGATTATTATGTAGATTAAGACTAGTCTTTGTATTTATTACTTAATTTTCTCTATGCAAGAAATACTTTTTGCTAGTAAAGTCTACTTAATTTAAGCATTTCCATAGTCATTGTTTTGTGTTTTCTCTACTAAACTTTGAGAGTTTCAAAAGTGGATTTTTTATTGAAATATTAAATTGAAAAACATCTTGAACCATGTTTCCATGTGTCCATGTGTCCATGTTTCTAGCAGATTCGAGAAAGGAAAGCAGGTCAGAAAGGTCAGTCGGGACTAATCATAACATCTGAACTTTTATAACATGAAAGTAAGGTTAATAATATAACTTAGAGAACAAAATTTTCAGTTTTACTCAAATTAGGGTGATGCAAAAATGAGTACACCCCACTGAAAGTCTCTGGAGCAAAGCTAAATTTTAGACTACAAATGTCTAATATTTTTGGTTATATTTTTGTATATTTTTTGTTATATTTTTGTACCCTTAAATTGGGGTATTTTAGTATTTTTTGTTATATTCCTTCTTATTTTATTTATTACCTGTGCTTGTAGATACTGCTGGTGCCAGATTCCACAGCATACTTCAGAGCTCTTGTAGACTCCAAGCTTTGAAAGGTCTGAGCTGTTTTTGTATCGATAGGGCCTTACACAGTATTAGGCAAGTGGTTTTAATGTTATGGCTGATCGGTGTACATCATATCATCTGAGACAGTTATTTGTCATCATGCCCAAACTTAGCAATACATTAAACACCACAAATTGGATGGCAAAATAGACACATCCAATATGCGACCCTATGTCAGTGCTTGTATGCGTTATTCTAAGATGCCGTCCCTTATGCAGAATAACGTGTGAGGTCCTTTGTGACTTCTCATTTGCTTTGGGTACGATCAGTCTTGAAGTGAGTTGGCACCATTCTCCAGTCCCTCATCTGGCCAAAAGTGTTACCTTTTGTTAAGGGAATGCAGCTGATGTCTTGCCCAAACTGGAGTATAAGAAAATAAATATAAAGTATATTAGAGCTTCCAGATACAGTGAAATGGCAATAAGTACACAAAGATTCTGCAAAAAATGTGAAAATTTACAATCTATATAATGTTTAAGTTATATCTTATATCTATTATATCTTGTGTTTAATACTCAAAATGTGAATAACCTGCAGGATGCTGCGCTACTCCCAAAAGATGACTGGAAACTGTGGATAGTAAAATAATAAAATTCATATGATATAACAGAACCGTCTATAAATATGGGACCAGATTAGACAAAGCTGACTAGCAGTTTTTAAAAAACACACCTTTCCAGCATTACTTTCAGAAATGGCTGCCAGAATCTGTTGTCTGGGCCCGTCTGTTTTAATCCCCAGCTCCTGCAGATCTCCATCAGTCAGAGTCAAAAAGGCCTCCATGTCTACCTGTAAATAAAACAATACAGGTAATTTACAGAGATGAAAAAATCACATATGATTTGTGCACAATTTACTGAGTACAGCTCTAAGTCTCCTTTGACAAGACTCTACAGGCTACAGGTGTAACTGCCATCTTCATGTTGCTTCACTGAAGTCCTATGTGGTCTGGGATTTGGTTGGGCCATTTAAGGACATTTAGAAAGTTGTTCCAAAGCCACTCCAGGGTTGTCTTGGATATATTCATGTTGTCGTTCTGAAAGGTTAAACCTTGTCTTAAAATCTGAGGCTGTGTCCACTGTGGAGCAAGTTTTCTTTAAGAACCTCTCTGTATTTCGGCTGCTTTCATCCTTCCCTTAATTCTAACCCGTCTTTCCCCTCCTGCCACTGAGAAGTACTCCTGCCAACACCATGCTTCACAATAACAGTGGTATTGCCCAAATATTGAGCAGTGCTTATATTCAGCAGCAGTTTTCATTTAGCTATTCCAACATAAAGCTCTTACTGATGGAGAACTTCTGAGATGGCTGTACTTCCAGCAAGTTCTCCCTTTTCTGCAGAGGACTTCTAAAGCTGTTAAAGTTGTCAGTGGGCTTTTGTTTTCTCTCTGATCAAAGCCATTCTAACCTGGTTACTGAGTTTGGCTGGATATCCTGTTGATTCCAAACATTTTTCCACAATGATAGAACCCACTGTGCTCCTTGGAACATTCAAAACCTTAGATATGGTTTATACCTTTACCCTGCTCTATGTCTTGACACAATTTGCTCAGGGTGGTCTATGTATTTTGTAGATAGATGTGTTCATTTCTGAATACCCTGTCTACGTTCATGGTCCAGAACCATATTGGCTTTTGTATGTTAGAGACTGGTAAACTGCAATAGTGTGAATGAGAGTACATTCCTACACACCATAAAGTCTGATCATCTTCATTTGCACTGACCTTCATCAGTGATGCTGCCACTGCTGGAGCCACAACTACTTTTAGAACATGGTTGGGAAGAAGCAGAAGACAGGGTTTCACCAATTAGAGGCTTAGGAGTTGGGGATGGCGATGGAGTCAGGGTAGGGGATGTACTCTTAGATGTGGAGGAATTCTCAGACTGAGGTCTCTTTTTCAGATCAACCTTCTGTGGAGATTGTAGGCTAGTGTTAGGTTAGATTGATGGATGACACTGTAATTATGCGAATACATTTGACTTGAATGACACGTCATTAGCGCGCACGATCCATCGATTGCCGTGGGCGGGCCATTGTTGCGATTAGCGGAGAACGATAAAATTGCGAGAGATTCGATTGGCTCGCTATGGCCGCGGCCATCATTGTCTGTCCATCTTTTCAGCGCAGGGATTGGGGAAGAAAGATGTAACGGGCCGATGTGATTGGGCAAGAAAGATTTCCTGGGTGAGCTGTGATTGGCCGGCTGACCCAGACTATCGTTCTTCAGGTAGCACCACTGGCCCATGGGAGCCTTAGGGGGAGCCTACAAATAAATAAGCGATGACAAATCAGTTATGTAACGTTTTGCGCTGTGAATCGAAATGAACACAACACCAACATGCTGCTGGCTGCAATCAGCGATCGTTTTTGGTTTCTGTTGAGGAAGCGTTCCCAGCCGTTATTAACTGAGCGATTTGGTGAACTCCTTGCCAGCTCTGCGGGCAATCCAATAAAGTCACGTTCCCATACTGGGAGTCAAACCCGGGCCACCTGGGTGAAAACCAGGAATCCTGACCGCTAGACCATATGGGAGGGCTCCCTGGGAGAGTTGAGATCGGCATTTTACTCGACCACCAAGCAGTTTGAGCTCCAGCGCGGTATCATCCAGAGCTTTGTATGGGAACCTTGCATTGCAGAGCACAAAATCGGCCAGCGCTGACCGAACATCCAGCTACTCAAGCTGGCAATCCAGCGGAACATCAGCCGCTAGACAGAGCGTGAGCTGGTGTTCCTGATGCAGAAAACCAGCGTACCTCCCAGTACAGGACTCTCCGCATTTCAGGGATTGTGGGAGGTGTTACTCTGCCAGCAATTCGGCAGCTGGAGTTTGTGGCACACCTCTGGGCTCTTAAAAGGAAGCCGAGCCAGCCAGGAGTCGAACCTAGAATCTTCTGAGCCGTAGTCAGACGCATTATCCATTGCGCCACTGACCCATGTGAGCTTTAAGGGGAGCGGGGTCCTACCTGTTTATGCTTTTCAAGTGACAAACAGCCAGAGGTCAAAAGCCATGCCTAGCGTTCAATGGTGATGTGGAAAAGCCAATGCCGTGACCCGGATTCGAACCGGGGTTGCTGCGGCCACAACGCAGAGTACTAACCACTATACGATCACGGCATCCCATGCACCTGGGCCGGCTGGTAAAAGGAGCTGCTACATGTTGTGATATGGGTTCTGGCGCCCCTCTGGCCTGTGTATACATAATTTATATTAATGTTTTGTTTGCTGATGTAAACGATTGTGATTATATTTAGTTAGTTAGTTAGTTAGTTAGTCTCTAAACTCAAATTCAGTTTCTTCTGTACATATTTGACAGACTATTTTTTGGTTTGTATAACTGTATATATATAATCAGAAAGAGGACATTCTTTAAAAAAGAGAGATTTGATTTGAAACCTGAACTGCTATCAGGTCCATGCTGAACACCTTCTGACCAATCCAAATCAAGTATAAATTTTAATCTCAATACTGCACATAATTATCAAATAAAAGTCTATCCAGCTGTTATCCAAAAGTCTGAAATAATGTTTCTCTTAAGTGTTTTAATTCAAATCCATATTTTGGTGTGATTTATACACATGGGTTTGTCCATTCTGACTTTTGGACGTTTTATTATGTCCATTTTATGATGAAACAGGAAAAGACTTTGAAAATCATCTGTCATTTTCTGATCATGTTAAATATCAACACAACTAGACTGAAATATACAGGTAAGATATGCAACTAATTGTAACATGAACAGAGCAAGATATAAACTGATATCTACTGGTTTCCTGTCAGGGTTGTGGACTGTTTTCTGGCCACTAGAGACCCCCACTGCCTTTTTGTTGGTGTCCAGTCTCTGTCATTATGTCTAATAGGTGTCTCCTGTGCTTTGTTTAGGTTTGTGTATTTAAGTCACCCTTTTCCTCCACAAATACTTTGCTTAGTGTTTCCTGTACCATGATTAAGTCTAGGTCAGCCATGTGCTCTGGTTTATGGCCTTGTCCTTAAAAGACTTTGTGCATCTGGTATAGTTCTTTGTTTTGATTGATTAACAAGTGCTCTTTTTTGACCTGCATTATTATCTAATTAAAGATAAGTAAACATTTCTCCAGAACTGTGATCTGGTTATCTGCATTTGTGTTCAGCCCCCTTTGATTGTGTTCAAGTTTTCTCACTAGTCCTGCCCTCAGTCGCTGCCATAACCCTATGTTCCTTCATTGGACCACTTATGATAGATACTGACTACTGCAGACTGGGAACACGCCACAAGAGCTGCAGTTTTGGAGATGCTCAGATCCAGTCGTATAGCCATCACAATTTGGCCCTTCTCCATATGCTCGCCAATTTTTTCTGCATCTAACACATCAGCTTTGAGGACAAAATTGTTTACTTGCTGTCTAATCCCACCCCCTAACAGGTGCCATGATGGTGTACAGAGGGGATGGACTCCTCACAGGGGGTGGGACTAGGTGATTCCCCTCACTCTCACTCATACTGACTTATATAATAGATATATAAATAAAAAAGGTCTGTCTCTAAATATCTGAGCTTTTCTTTCTTATTAATTCTTATTTTTACACATACACACTGTTTGCACAGTAAAGTGTGTGTATATACACACATACACTACCGGTCAAAAGTTTTAGAACACCCCAATTTTTCCAGTTATTTATTGCAATTCAAGTCGTTCAAGTCCAATGAATAGCTTGAAATGGTACAAAGGTAAGTGGTGAACTGCCAGAGGTTAAAAAAAAGGTAAGGTTACCCAAAACTGAAAAATAATGTACATTT
Source organism: Hemibagrus wyckioides (assembly GCF_019097595.1). Taxonomy (NCBI): domain Eukaryota; kingdom Metazoa; phylum Chordata; class Actinopteri; order Siluriformes; family Bagridae; genus Hemibagrus; species Hemibagrus wyckioides. The sequence continues at coordinate 77,091 of NW_026690811.1, read as the reverse complement.
CAGAATTATACAAAAAGGCCTTTTTCAGGGAACACAAAATGGGTTAACAATTTAAAGCTTTTCTGCAGCAATGGAGGTTGATCAAGCCTTGAAAGCTGGTGCTACTAATTCCTCCAGGTCTTCCAGCTTTTCTGGATTACTTACAACCCCCTCTGTCTGCATAAAAGCAGTGTTGGAACACACTGTGGTACCATACCCTCATGAGCATCAGTTGAACAGTATTGTACTGCAGAAAGTAGCGTGTTGCTACAAAAATGGCGAGAAAAAGGCAATTAACAACGGAAGAGAGACAGACCATCATAACACTTAAAAATGTAGGTCTTTCCTACAGAGAAATTGCAAAGAAAGTCAAGGTGTCAGTGAGTACAGTTTCCTTCACCATCAAAAGGCACTCAGAAACTGGGGCAAACTCTGACAGGAAGAGGTCTGGCAGACCCAAAGCCACAACTGAATCAGAGGACAAATTTCTGAGAGTGAACAGCTTGTGTGATAGGCAGCTCACAGGACAACAGCTTCAAGCACAGCTTGATAGTGGTCGTAGTAAGCAAGTCTCAGTTTCAACTGTGAAGAGAAGACTTTGAGCTGCAGGTTTGACAGGACGAGTTGCAGCAAGAAAGCCATTACTAAGACGTCAGAATAAGACAAAGAGGTTTGCCTGGGCCATGAAACACCGTCATTGGACTACTGAAGACTGGAAGAAGGTATTATGGACTGATGAATCAAAAACTGAAATCTTCAGTTCATCACGCAGGATCTTTGTACACCGTCGAGTAGGCGAAAGGATGGTTCCACAGTGTGTGGCATCAACTGTCAAACATGGAGGAGGAAGTGTGATGGTCTGGGGCTGTTTTGCTGGATCCAGGGTCGGTGACTTGTACAGAGTGAGAGGCACCCTGAACCAAAACGGCTAACACAGCATTCTGCAGCGCCATGCAATACCCTCTGGTATGCACCTAGTTGGTCAGGGGTTCATCCTACAGCAAGATAATGACCCAAAACATAAGTCCAAGCTATGCCAGAACTACCTCAGGAAAAAAGAACAAGATGGTAAGCTTGAAAACATGGAGTGGCCAGCACAGTCTCCAGACTTAAACCCCATGGAGCTGGTTTGGGATGAACTGGACAGAAGAGTGAAAGCAAAGCAACCAAGTGCCACACATTTATGGAAACTTCTGCAACAGATTTGGGAAGAACTTTCTGAAGAATATTTGATTTCTATTGTAGAAAGAATGCCACGAGTGTGTTCAGCTGTTATATCTGCCAAAGGTGGCTACTTCGATGAGTCAAAAGTTTAGAATACATTTTGGTCTAGAAATTGATTCCATGATTTCTTTTTTAACTCCAGTTGCTTATTTGTACTATGCTTTCATTTCAGAGTGCAATGAGACATTAAACTGAATAATTTTCAATAAAAAACTGGAAAAATTGGGGTGTTCTAAAACTTTTGAACAGTGGTGTATACACATGCATAAACTTTTAAGCCATTACATTATGACCACCTGTCTAATATTGTTAGTCCTCGTTTTGCTGCCAAAAGAGCCCTGCAGCCCTGACCCATAGAGGTGTGGTCTTCACTAGATCTCTGAATGAATATATACATACACTATATTGCCAAAAGTATTCGCTCACCTGCCTTGACTCGCATAAGAAATTAAGTGACATCCCATTCCTAATCCATAGGGTTCAATATGACGTCGGTCCACCCTTTGCAGCTATAACAGCTTCAACTCTTCTGGGAAGGCTGTCCACAAGGTTTAGGAGTGTGTTTATGGGAATTTTTGACCATTCTTCCAGAAGCGCATTTGTGAGGTCACACACTGATGTTGGACGAGAAGGCCTGGCTCTCAGTCTCCACTCTAATTCATCCCAAAGGTGTTCTATCGGGTTGAGGTCAGGACTCTGTGCAGGCCAGTCAAGTTCATCCACACCAGACTCTGTCATCCATGTCTTTATGGACCTTGCTTTGTGCACTGGTGCACAGTCATGTTGGAAGAGGAAGGGGCCAGCTCCAAACTGTTCCCATAAAGTTGGGAGCATGGAATTGTCCAAAATGTCTTGGTATGCTGAAGCATTCAGAGTTCCTTTCACTGGAACTAAGGGGCCAAGCCCAGCTCCTGAAAAACAACCCCACACCATAATCCCCCCTCCACCAAACTTTACACTTGGCACAATGCAGTCAGACAAGTACCGTTCTCCTGGCAACCGCCAAACCCAGACTCGTCCATCAGATTGCCAGATGGAGAAGTGCGATTGGTCACTCCAGAGAACGCGTCTCCACTGCTCTAGAGTCCAGTGGCAGCGTGCTTTACACCACTGCATCCGACGCTTTGCATTGCACTTGGTGATGTATGGCTTGGATGCAGCTGCTCGGCCATGGAAACCCATTCCATGAAGCTCTCTGCGCACTGTTCTTGAGCTAATCTGAAGGCCACATGAAGTTTGGAGGTCTGTAGCGATTGACACTGCAAAAAGTTGGCAACCTCTTCACACTATGCGCCTCAGCATCCGCTGACCCCGCTCCGTCAGTTTACGTGGCCTACCACTTCGTGGCTGAGTTGCTGTCGTTCCCAAACACTTCCACGTTCTTATAATACAGCTGACAGTTGACTGTGGAATATTTAGGAGCGAGGAAATTTCACGACTGGATTTGTTGCACAGGTGGCATCCTATCACAGTTCCACGCTGGAATTCACTGAGCTCCTGAGAGCGACCCATTCTTTCACAAATGTTTGTAAAAACAGTCTGCATGCCTAGGTGCTTGATTTTATACACCTGTGGCCATGGAAGTGATTGGAACACCTGATTCTGATTATTTGGATGGGTGAGCGAATACTTTTGGCAATATAGTGTATATAAAAATAAATAAATAAATTTCATTCAGAGATCTAGTGAAGACCACACCTCTATGGGTCAGGGCTGCAGGGCTATTTTGGCAGCAAAAGGAGGACTAACAATATTAGGCAGCTGGTCATAATGTTATGGCTTAAAAGTTTATAGATATATATATACACTACTGGTCAAAAGTTTTAGAACACTCCAATTTTTACAGTTTTTTATTGAAAATTATTCAGTTTAATGTCTCATTGCACTCTGAAATGAAAGCATAGTACAAATAAGCAATTGGAGTTAAAAAAGAAATCATGGAATCAATTTCTAGACCAAAATGTATTCTAAACTTTTGACTCATCGAAGTAGCCACCTTTGGCAGATATAACAGCTGAACACACTCGTGGCATTCTTTCTACAATAGAAATCAAATATTCTTCAGAAAGTTCTTCCCAAATCTGTTGCAGAAGTTTCCATAAATGTGTGGCACTTGTAGCTTTGCTTTCACTCTTCTGTCCAGTTCATCCCAAACCAGCTCCATGGGGTTTAAGTCTGGAGACTGTGCTGGCCACTCCATGTTTTCAAGCTTACCATCTTGTTCTTTTTTCCTGAGGTAGTTCTGGCATAGCTTGGACTTATGTTTTGGGTCATTATCTTACTGTAGGATGAACCCCTGACCAACTAGATGCATACCAGAGGGTATTGCATGGCGCTGCAGAATACTGTGGTAGCCGTTTTGGTTCAGGGTCCCTCTCACTCTGTACAAGTCACCAACCTGAGAGTGAGGGGAATCAATTAGTCCCACCCCCTGTGAGGAGTCCATCCCCTCTCAGGACCCCATCCCCTGTGAGGAGTCCATCCCCTCACAGGACCCCATCCCCTGTGAGGAGGCCACCACTTTCAGGGAGTCCACAGCCTTCAACAGTTCCTTTGCCCCAGCCTTATTTCAATATCGACATCCACAGCATTGTGGCTGGTATGTACTATGCTCCTGCCACAATGATAACTCCTGTCATACGCCAGGGCATAAGGAGGAGGCAGGACGAAGAGGATGGCAATCAAGAAGCCCCTCTGAGTAGACGGCATCCTGTGGATCCTGATGGGGAGGTGGAGTTCATCAGGACGCCTGTCCTAGTCCCCACTTGGGTAGTTAGTATTTTTGTGAACGAGATGTAACTTTAAAAAGCTCAGTCTTCACCTCATGTTCATCCCCTCGTATTCATGATGTAAGGTATGTATCTGTGGTAAGTATGTGTGGTAAGTATTTCACCCTTAGATTTCAGCATTAGTCTCATCTCTATCATAATCTATAAATGTAAACATTTTAATGATTGTAGAATTGTAGAAAATGTCTGCTGGTTTTTACATTTAGTTTTTGTTAAATGTATAGGATCTTTAGATTATTAATGTTGTTTTTTTATTTCCTGTGTATTAGTCTAATTTACATTAATAATATAATTATATTAATATAATTTGCATTGTTGTTGATTTATGCATTTCTGTAAATATTTATATATTACATTTTTAAGATTAAGATTTTTTTCAATAAGTTATAAAAATGTAGTGTACTCCCACCCCCCGAATTATGACTATATAGATATTATAGACTGTTTTTAGTAGACGATAATCAGAAAGAGGACATTCTTAAAAAAGAGAGATTTGATTTGAAACCTGAACTGCTATCAGGTCCATGCTGAACACCTTCTGACCAATCCAAATCAAGTATAAATTTTAATCTCAATACTGCACATAATTATCAAATAAAAGTCTATCAAGCTGTTATCCAAAAGTCTGAAATAATGTTTCTCTTAAGTGTTTTAATTCAAATCCATATTTTGTTGTGATTTATACACATTGATTTGTACATCATGACTTTTGGACGCTTTATTATGTCCATTTTATGATGAAACAGGAAAAGACTTTGAAAATCATCTGTCATTTTCTGATCATGTTAAATATCAACACAACTAGACTGAAATATACAGGTAAGATATGCAACTAATTGTAACATGAACAGAGCAAGATATAAACTGATATCTACTGGTTTCCTGTCAGGGTTGTGGACTGTTTTCTGGTCACTAGAGGCCCCCACTGCCTTTTTGTTGGTGTCCAGTCTCTGTCATTATGTCTAATAGGTGTCTCCTGTGCTTTGTTTAGGTTTGTGTATTTAATTGAACTCTGCACTTTTTTTCGGCAGATGCAGCCGTGTCAAATGGCCAGTCCCGTGGAAGTTCAGGACAGAAATGCTGGTGTCATGAGTGGTAACGGATTTTTTATTATCATTATTAAAAATATTTCATTGGTAAAATATAAATTTATTATGTATAGGGCTGAACTTTTTCTGATTCGGGACAGGGCCTGAGGTGTTATTACTTACATGTTGGGACTGTTTTTTTTTTCCAGCTGAGTATGAAGGTCATCTTCTGCAGAAAAGGGAGTGCAAACTGGTAATGAATCAAATAAAGTTTTGCTAGAATAGCAGACATCTGGCTGGTTTTATCACGGTCATGTTCTGTGTTCACGAATCAAGCATTTATCCTAATTCCTTACAGATTATAATCACGGACATTAATGACTGCAATCGAGACATGATGGCCGAGCTCTATGGAGTTAAAATGTCATCTTTACTGACGACACCTCCTAAAAGGCCTGAATGCAGCATCACTGTGAGGGATCCTGTACCTCCAAAAAACACACCCACAAAGGAGGCGGAGCTGAACACTGCCCCTGCTTCAGAGCTGAATACTGAGCTGGACAATTTCAGTGTACTACAAAAATACTACTACACAGAAGAAAAGAAACAAATCCAGCTGCTTTAGTGGTGTTGTCTGTAATATTACTTTATTTCTGTTTTGATACATTATGATGAACATTACATTGATCCTGTGTGTGTTTTCCTTCAGACTCGATCCCAGAAAAAGCCCAGGGAACCGGTCAGATTCTTCATTCCCCTGATGGAAGAGGAGAAAGAGGAGGCAAAGAAAGCCAACATCAGTTTTGGTGATTTCTTGTCTGACCACCAGACGCTTACAGGGGGCGACATTGTGGAGACTCCTGCCCCTCTACAAACCACACCCCCAAAGGATCTCCACAAGAGACCAGGCCTGCTCCTCTTCTCCATCCCTCTAGAGGAGGAAGTGCAGCAGAAGACGGAGAAAGTCAACACACACAGGAGAAAGAAACAAAACAAGGCTAAGGTGCAGAAGGTAGAAAAGAGTTTTAATCCTGTTGTTAGTTACTGAAATACAGTGAACTTTTCTTGTCTTGGACTTGCGTTGTTCAAAGCACATCATTAATGAAAGTGTACAGTGCTGGTTTGACTTTATTTGTAGTGACTTTTATCAAGAATATATACACATTACTTTAGGAACAAGTCTCATGCGTTACAGTCTCACCTGTTTAGCTTAATAACTGTTTAAATACTGAATGACTTAACACTGGGAGATATTAAAGCCTAGTTTAGTCCAGTAGTTTTAGTGCTGTAGCTTGTACTATTACTTTAGAACCATTACATTGATCCTGTGTGTGTTCTTCCATCAGACTCGATCCCAGAAAAAGCCCAGGGAACCGGTCAGTTTCTTCATTCCCCTGATGGAAGAAGAGAAAGAGGAGGCAAAGAAAGCCAACATCAGTTTTGGTGATTTCTTGTCCGACCACCTGGCGCTTACAGGGGGTGACATTGTGGAGACTCCTGCCCCTCTACAAACCACACCCCCAATGGAGACTGAGCCAAACAACACTCCTGAGCCTGCTCCTGTTGAGGTCCAGCCTTCAGAGCCTCATCCCTCTGCCTCTCCTAGTAACCCAAAAGAGAGGAAGAAGTACAATCGGGAATTCCTGCTGCGTTTACGCTTCATCAGTGCCAGCATGCGCAGACCCGAGGGTTTTCCGGACATCCCCGGCGTCGTTCTGGACAAGGTAAACATGACAGTTAGTGACATGACGCTCTATAGGAGCACAGTGCTTTACTCAGTATGAAGCGTCAGGCTAATATATCACTTTTTATTGCCCTGGAGCAGGTCGAGGACCTGTAAGTCTCACAAAGGGAACTTTAAAACACCAGATAGCTTTATTAATTGCAACATTAAAGTCTTGAGTATCTGAGGGTTGATCAGTCTTTTATTTGGTGCATTAATTCAAGTCACAGCCTTTCAGTTTTAAATAAATATTTCAATTGTTTTTATCATCTCTAAGCAGTGTGAGCTTAAAAAGCCAAACAAGATCACCACCAGCGTGTCTCTGAATGATGACATGCAACTGGACAAGGCTGAGAGAGCCTGGAAGCCGGCGATGGAAAAAGTCCCGCAGCGACGAAGATGACCAGGAAATGGTCAAGACCCAGGAGCTCGTCCAGAAAGTGCGCAGTATCATGAATAAACTGATGTTACAGATGTTCCAGCAGCTCATGAAACGGGTCATGGAGCTGACCATCGACACAGAGGAGAGACTTAAAGGAGTCGTGGACCTCATCTTCGAAAAAGCCATTTCTGAACCCAACTTCCGTCACTTATGCCAACATGTGCCACTGCCTTGTGGGGGTGAGTCGCCACACCCAGCCTCTCGGTCCACATTTATCGGTCATGTCAAAACCTACACTTTATTCTTTATATACACAAGAGCTGTTCATCTATCTATACATACACAACAGCATTTGGCTCCCAGACAGTGTGGTGTAAATATATCATGGCCTTTTTTCTTGTCAAATAAGGATGTGGAGACACACTGGTGGATCAGAGAAATATAATATCTGCATTGTATTATTTATTTATTTGATCTGAGTTGAAGTAGTATTATAACAAGTGATTAATTATAGAGACATTATTTGAAATAATTATTCATCCGTTACTTGTGAATCAAGCATGTGACTTAAATACACAAACCTAGTGGCCAGAAAACAGTCCACAACCCTGACAGGAAACCAGTAGATATCAGTTTATATCTTGCTCTGTTCATGTTACAATTAGTTGCATATCTTACCTGTATATTTCAGTCTAGTTGTGTTGATATTTAACATGATCAGAAAATGACAGATGATTTTCAGTCTTTTCCTGTTTCATCATAAAATGGACATAATAAAGCGTCCAAGAGACATGATGGACAAATCAATGTGTATAAATCACACCAAAATACACAACTACATCATTTTCAAGCCCAGTAACAAAGTATTTTGCACAAGGAAACAGTCTATCATCATTCTGAAGTCACCTGGTTGTTAACTGCTGCCAGACGCATCACAATCACAAGACACATTAGCAATAAATCATTAAAACTCACACAGTAAATGTTACAGCCTCCCATTCAGGGGAATAGCAGCATCTGTAGATACACATCAGGTCTGAAACACAGAATTACCTCAGAGTCGTACTGTTCCTCTGAATCACTGTGGGGAGGGTCAACCTGCTCCTGCTCCCAGGTGGAGGTGTTCACCTGACCATCTTTAGCCACATGCAGGAACGTGCAGGACACCTTTTTAAAGGTTTGCTGTTAAATTAAAAAATATATAAAAATGAACACTGCAGACCCATATGTGTACAAAATTCCAAGAGTTACTATCTACAATAAAGACTTCATGACATTGCAATAAATTTACCACATAATCCTCAAGTGGCTCCATGATGGTTTCCACCCGGTTACAGGAAAGGAGCTCTGTCACCTTCCCATATTCAGCCTTAAGAGAACAATTTGAAGTGAACACAATTAGTCACTGCAACTAACAAAAGTTTTGTGACGCCACAACAGATAATCCCTCACCTGTATGGCAGTGAAATGGTCCTCGATGGTGGTCTGATAAGGGAATCCCTGCAAATGACAATTAGCTGAAACTCAAGATCTACTTCTCAAAAGTGTTCATCTAATAATCATTAATATCAATTCTCTTCATCAGAGTAACAAAGATGGTGATTACCAGCTGGTCAAAGTAGTGCGTCTTGGTGGTTTTAAACCAGCAAATCCACTCTCAGGACCCCTTATCATCCCGAGGAAGTATCCCTTAACGTCCACTGCCTAGAAATAGAGAAACTAAACTAAACATTAGAACTTGTAAAGAAGGATGTGTGTGTGTTTGTATCTCAGCTGCAGCACTGTACAATACCCCAGACTGGGAGTTGGAGGAGTCTGCAGTGTTGTACTCAACATTACAGCAGGTGCTGTTCAGCTCACCAGCACTGAGGGGCTGTGAAAAGTAGAAGATGAGGATCATCAGTGTTTTTTATCATAGCAGTTTCACACTAACACTTTCAAACATTCTGTCACTTGGAAAATCCAGAGATCAGATTTAGTAAATAAATGACAGGTTTGGTTACCAGAACAACAGCTGAAGATGTGGAGTGAGTTTCTGTGGGTAGCTGCGGCAGGATTGGCTCAACAACCTTAAGACACACAGACATACACAGACACACACACACACACACACACAGACACACACACACACACACACACACACTTAGACAAAAGCAGCCTACACGTTTCAAATGTAGTTAAAATATTTTACTGACACATACCTGGAGGACTGAGGGAGTATCTGACGATTCTCCCAGCAAATCCACAGCTTCTGCAATAAATTAGTTTCATGTAAGTTTAATTACAACTAATATTTTCTGTTAAATGTAAAACATTAAAATGGCCAAATTTATAAGGTAGTAGAGAGAGAGAGAGAGAGAGAGAGACCTTGTAAATTTTTCTCTCCTTTCTTTCTAATGCTTAAAAGTTAATAAAACTGTGAGTTAGTTAGCTAGTTAATTTGTGAAGAAACAGACTAATTGTAGCATTAGTAGCTTGTGTAAATTCACTGTACATGTGACTGATTAAACTCTCTAAATCCTCAAGTCCAGGCGTCCTGATGAACTCCACCTCCCCATCAGGATCCACACGCTGCCGTCTACTCAGAGGGGCTTCTTGATTGCCATCCTCTTCGTCCCGCCTCCTCCTTATGCCCTGGCGTGGGACAGGAGTTATCATTGTGGCAGGAGCATAGTACATACCAGCCACAATGTTGTGGATGTCGATATTGAAATAAGGCTGGGGCAAAGGAACTGTTGAAGGCTGTGGACTCCCTGAAGGTGGTGGCCTCCTCAAAGGGGATGGGGTTTTATTTTAATAGCACTGTGTATGTTTTATACAGCAGGAAAGCCTCACTATCAAAACAAGAAGTATTTACACAAGTTATATTACTGTAATCTTCCTATAACAGTGCATTAAAAACTCAGTATTTACATTTTAGCTGCATTTATAGGTGTTATACAGGGCTCTTCCAGTATCACGGCTTCACTGTTAGTCACACTGTGCACTTATTTCAATGCTTAAAAATATCTTCCCCCAAAAAATGCAGATTAAAATACATTTCTATTACAGTCTATTACTTTAGCACTTTCTTACTCCAGTGGTTCACATCCCCTTTGAGTCCAATTGTGTCTCCTCTCAAAAATTCGCCCTTTATCGTAAATTACACTACTCCTAACTATTTTATTCACGACAGCTAGAAACAAAACCTTGCTGAACAGAATTGAAACAAACAGCTTGATATTTTTGCCTAAGCTGCACTCTACATTGCCACACTAGCTCCATTTATTTGTACCGATTGGTTTTGTTCAGCTAGCTGCCTTTCCTCACAGCCCCTTTCTCTCTCCGCTTTAACAACTCGACAAACACGGACAATGAAAAATCCTTAAAATAATAAGTTACTTCATGTTATTGTAAGTATTTTAACTTATTCTATTCACTCCATCAAAAAAAAAACTATAAACACTGAAAACAATTACTTAGCTACATGCTAACTAGCCGTCTAGCTAATCTTTGCTAATACTCCTCGGCTTGACTTAGTAAACTTTAACAAACGTTAAGTAAACATTGGGACTTTTATGAAAAGCTGATGTTAACATATCTGAAAACATCAACACTGTTTTCTTCTTCCCTGCTCGTTTCACTGGAGTCTGCCATTTTGTCCGCTAGCTTTAGCATACTGATCGGGTACGTAAAGCGATTAGCCGAATAAAGATTAGCCGAACAGAATTTCTCAAAACCATCTAGTCATATAAAACGATATTCCTGATTGCGGTTTTTTGTAATAACACGGTGTTTAAAAGACTTTATACTTAAGTGAAAAAGAGGAAACTCAGTAACTCACCGTTCCAGGGGTCGTACAGTCCGCTCCATCCGGGCTCGGGATCCACATCCGGGTGCTGAGGCTCGGCTCCTCCCCCGAAGTTCATCATCGCTGCGCTGTAGAGTCGGTGTAGGAGTCAAATCCAGTAGTGGAGTACAGAGAAATCCGAAACAGGGGTGTAGCAAAAATGCCAAAAGATAATCCAAATCTTGCGACCTTCAGAACCAGTATAAACCAACACTAACTAGTATAAAACAGCACTAACTAGTATAAACCAATATAAACCAGCACTAACTAGTATAAACCAGCACAAACTAGTATAAACCAGTATAAACCAGCACTAACTAGTAACAAGAGTCAATAATGAATAAATAATAATAATAATAATAATCATAATAATAAGCTGAAATGTCCGGGAAGCCCAGGGAGTGAAGCATAGCTGAAGTTTAAGGCAGCATGTAGCTGTACAGTTAGAATTCAAGCTGTAGGACCAGTTTAAAGACGATACGACCTTAAAAAAAAAAAAAAAACTCCTGTTTACGGCATCTACCGAAAACCTCCGAGAAAAACCGAACTGTACGGAAACCAGGAAGTGAAGTCCGTAAAAAATGCATTTACAAATTATATATTTTACATTTTATAATTTGCTCCTGCTGAACACACTCAGTGCCCTCAAGGTAGGATGATCTTTATCCTTTAATGCCACACTGTTTCTACAATAAATCATGTTAAAGTGACAGTGTTACAGTCTAATGTTATGTAGCACACAAGACACCTCATCTTGCCGTGAATTAGCCTAATGCTAGTTACCGTGCTAGCGAACCTGGCTACTGGTTTAAACTACACAATAAAATCATTAAGCTCGGTTTAAGAATTTATTTTATTTCCACAATGAAATATTTACCCCATTAGAAGTCCATTCTTAACAACCCCTTCTCCTGGTTTTAATAAAATAAATCGTGCTTAGCTTTGTGATTCAGCAGCTAGCGCGCTAACGGACTTTAGCCGATTTTTAGCGATTTCAATGACAGTGTAATATTTGGACTAATCATATCTACCGAGAGAACTTGTATATTTGTTGTAATTATTTAACACTTTATTGGTTATATTAATGTGAATATGATATTTCTCCTAATAATAGTTCACCTGTTAGTGAACATGCTGCTGCTTTAAATTACACACTAAAATCCTGAACCGAGTTGATGAGCTCGGGTAACGAGAATTTAGTTTATTTCCATAATATAATATTTACCCATTTAAAAGGTGACTTTTCACACCCCTGAGTACTGGTTTTACACTAAATCATGACTAGACTAGTGATTTAGTCAGGTCTAAAGGACTTAGTTACAGATGTATGTTATCTACCTAGACAACTTCGCTAATCATTTCATTTACACAGTTAGCATCATGCTAGTTATCGTGCTAGCGAACTCGGCTACTGGTTTAAATGACACAATAAAATCCTTAAGCTTGGTCAAGAATTTATTTTATTTCCACAATGAAATATTGACCCTGTTAGTAGGTCACTTTTAACAACCCTGACTACTGGTTTTACACTAAATCATGATTAGCCTTGTGATCCGCTAGCTAGCGCGCTAGCGGACTTTAGCCGATTTTTACCGATTTAAATTACACTGTAATAGTTGGATTAATTATATCTATATGTCTATTTGTTGTAAGTTGTACACATTTTATCGGTAAATATAATGTTTAGCCTAATGTTAGTGAATTTGGCTGTTATTTTACATTACACACTAAAATGCTGAACGAGTTGATGAGCTTGACCAACGAGAATTTCATTCATTTCCACAATATAATACTCATCCCCATTAAAAAGTGACTTTTAACAACCCTGACTACTGGTTTTATACTAAATCATACTTAGACTACTGATTAATCAGCTCTCGCGCTAAAGGGCATGGTTACAGATGTACACCGATCAGCCATAACATTATGACCACCGACAGGTGAAGTGAATAAGACTGATGATCTCCTCATCATGGCACCTGTTAGTGTGTGGGATATATTAGACAGCAGGTGAACATTTTGTCCTCATAGTTGATGTGTTAAAAGCAGGAAAAATGGGAAAGTGAAAGAATTTGCGCGAGTTTGACAAATGGTGATGGCTGCACGACTGGATCAGAGCATCTCCAAAACTGCAGCTCTTGTGGGATGTTCCCGGTCTGCAGTGGTCAGTATCTATGAAACGTGGTCCAAAGCAGGAACGGTGGTGAACCGGTGACAGGGTCATGGGCGGTCAAGGCTCACTGATGGACGTGGAGAGTGAAGGCTGGCCCATGTGGTCCGATCCACAAGACGAGCTACTGTTGCCCAAATTGCTGAAGAATTTAATGCTGGTTCTGATAGAAAGGTGTCAGAATACACAGTAAATCACTGTATTTCCTGATGTCTGTGGCCTCTTTTAGCAGGATGATGCACCGTGCCCCAAAGCAAAAATGGATCAGGAATAGTTTGATGACCACAACAATGAGAATGAGGTGTTGACTTGGCTTCCAAATTCCCCAGATCTCAGTCAAATCGAGCATCTGTGGGATGTGCTGGACAAACAAGTCCAATCCATGGAGGCCCCACCTCGCAACTTACAGGACTTAAAGGATCTGCTGCTAACATCTTGGTGCCAGATACCACAGCACACCTTCAGGGATCTAGTGGAGTCCATGCCTCGACAGTCAGGGCTGTTTTGGCAGCAAAAAGGGGACCAACAGCATATTAGGCAGGTGGTCATAATGTTATGGCTGAGCAGTGTATGGTATCTACCTAGAGAACTTCACTAATCGTTTCATTTCCACAATATCATAGTGAGTATAAAGGTTTTAATAATTATACAGTATAATATTTTTTATAGATTTGGGTGGTGGACAGGGGCAGGAGGTTTTAGAGAGTTTAATCAGGTCACATGTACAGTGAATTTACACAATCTGACTGCTACAATTTTTCTGTTTCTTCACAAGTTAACTAATTATCAAACTCACTGCTTTATTAACTTTTATGCATTAATAGGAAAGTTTGATATTGTGTAATTGAAGAGTCATAATTCTGAGTCACAGAAAAATAATCTATTGCAGAGCCTGTGGATGTGCTGGAGGAATCAGCAGATACTCCCTCTGTCCTCCAGGTATGTGTCAGTTAAATAGTAATATTTTAACTTCATTTAAAACCTACAGGCCACTTTTTTCTAAGTGTGTGTGTGTGTGTGTGTTTGTGTGTGTGTGTTTGTGTGTGTGAGTGTGTTTGTGTGTGTGTGTGAGTGTGTTTGTGTGTGTGTGTGTGTGTTCGTGTTTGTGTGTGTGTGTTTGTGTGTGTGTGTGTGTGTTAAGGTCATTGAGCCAATCCTGCAGCTGCTGCCCACCGAACCACACGAAGAACCTTCAGCTGTCATTCTGGTAAGAAAATCCTTCATTTATTTCCTAAAGCCAATCAATGGATTTTACAAGGTTGTTTTTACTGTAAAGAATGTTAGTATAAATCTGATATGATAAGAAGCACTTATGATCTTCATGCTCTACATTTCACAGCCGCTCGATGCTGATGAGCCGGACAGTGCCTGCCGTGATGTTCAGTGTGTGTCTGTAGTCTCCTCCCTCTCCCAGGTATTCTACACTGCTGTAACTGAGATACAAACACACAAACATCCTTCTTTACAAGATCTAATGTTAAGTTTTGTTTCTCTATTTCTGGCCAGTGGACATAAGCAGAGACATCATTGGAATGATGAGGGGTCCAGAGAGTCGGCTCTGCTGGTTTGAAAGCGCAGAGACACACTGCTTGACTCGCGAGGTAATCACAGTCTTTATTACTCTGATGAAGAGAATGGACATTTTTCAACTGACATGATTTTTAGAAGAGCACTTTTGTGAAATGTGGTTGTAGATCTTGAGTTTCATCTAATTGTCTTTTACAGGGATTCCCTTATTATACCAGTGATAAGGAGAGTTTCACTGGCATTCAGGTAAGGGATTATTCATTGTGGCATCACAAAATGTTATGAACTGCAGTGACTAATTGTGTTTGTGTGTTTTAAGTTTGTTGAGCCGAACATCCAGCTGCTGCCCACAGAACAACCTCAAGACCCTTCACCTGTTTTTCTGTTTATTTCTAAGTGACAGAATATTAGTATGAAACTGCTGTGATCAGAAGCACTCATGATCTTCCTGCTCTACTTTTCACAGCCGCTCGATGCTGGTGAGCTGATCAGCGCTTGGTGTAATATTCAGTTCCTCTCTGCACAGGCCTCCATCTCCCAGTTCAAGGTATTCTACAGTGCAGCAGCTGAGATACAAACACACAAACACCCGTCTTTACAAGTTCTAATGTTTAGTTTTGTTTCTCTATTTTCAGTCAGTGGAAATGAAAACATACTTCCTGGGGATGATAAGGGGCCCACAGAGCCGTCTTTGTTGGTTTAAATCCACCAAGACGAGCAGCTTGAATCACATGGTAATCACAGACTTAATTACTCTGAGGAAGAGAATTGACCTTGATGATTATTAGACGCTCACGTTTGTGAAATAGATCTTGAGTTTCAGCTTTTTGTCATTTGCAGGGATTCCCTTATGAGTCCTCCATAGAGGACTGTTTCACTGGCATACAGGTAAGGGATTATTCGTTGTGGCATCACAAAACTTTTGTTAATTGCAGTGACTAATTGTGTTCACTTTAATTTGTTCTGTTAAGGCTGAATCTGGGAGGGTTACAGAGTTCATCTCCTGTAACCGAATGGAGACATCATTCGTCGTGCCACATTATTTTGTGGTAAATTTATTGCACTGTCATGAAGTGTATCTTGTAGTTAGTAACTTTTAGAATTTTGTCAGTTGTGCTTTTATTTGTCTTCAGTGTGGATATTTTTTTATTCAACAGCAAACCATTACAACGGTAACCTGCACTTTGCTGTATGTGGCTGAAGATGGACAGATGTTCACCTCCACTTGGGACTATGATCACAACAACTGTGAGGTAATTCAGACTTTCAGACCTGGTGTGTATCTACATATGCTGCTATTCCCCTGATTCGGATACTGTAAAATTTACTGTGTGAGTTTTAATGATTTAATGATTTGGCTTGCAGGAGAGTGAGGAGCGCCTTAACCCAGAGGAGTTGGAGGTGCCCTTTATTTGGTACGATCCTCTTCACTCTTTAATGATGTAACAGTGTATTGTATGTTTAATATACACTAAACATTTACATCTCTTGTTTCTTAGCTGCCATCTTTCAGACAGAGGGGTGACTGAAATCGGCCTGAAGGTGCCCGCGCTTCGTGAGGCGTTTGCTGTGAGTAAAACCTTTATTCAGCTGCTGTTACTGCGCAGGTAAAGTCCACTCTGCTTTAACTTTTATATTGTGTGCTGTCTTATATTCAGACTCTGCTTGCCAGCATCCACAAGCAGAACTTCTTGTTCATGGCTGGAAAGAAGATCGTCATGCGACTGGCAGCAGCTAACAACCAGGTGACTTCAGAATGATGAAAGACTGTATCATTTTTGTGATGGAAATAATTTCAGTTTCTCAGCCATAGCCAAAGTGAGTTACAGAGATTTTTTCGTTTGCTTTAACAGGATGCAGTTGGTGTGCAGTTGGCCTACGAGGCCCTGATTCGATTCCTGAGGACGCCTTCCAATCAGGAATCGATTAAAGCAGAGCTCAGCTCCTGTGTAAGCTAATAATTGCCTGTGTGAAATGACAGATGTTTAAAGATAACAGATTTTGCTAATATAGAAAACAGGACTCCAATATGTAAAGCTAATTTATTTTTGTATCTTTTCTACTCTGTGCAGGACCACCACTACAACTTCCTGGATGTTTTTTTTGAGCTGATTTTCTTCAGTACTTTATAAATGGCTCAAAACCTCAGCCAGTAAGTGTCTTATCAGGAGATTTCTAAGCAATGTTTGAGTTTCAGAACATGGTCTATTTGATCTGGTTTTCTTTTTCCATATTTTTTAAACCTGATAAGACATGGCATTAATGAAGCTTGTCTTTCTTTCCAAAAGTTTAAGGGAGGTTTCTTGGAGCGCCTGCTTGCGCTCTTCAGCATGTGGGACGTGGACGTGTGGGAGCCTGCAGCAGAGCTGTACTTCACAGTGCTTATTGTAAGTGTTGAATATCTTCTGATGCCACGATCCACAAATTCTCAGGATTGTATCTTAAACTCAGTGACACTATGTTGGATGTGTGTGGAATTTGTCAATAGGATTACCTTACAGAGCTTGCTGAAGTACTCTTCACTCAGCCTCTGGAGCTCTACAGTGACCCAGCAGCCTTAGCCACCACAGTTCAGCGACTCCTCAAGCTGCACGTCCAGCTGATGATGGACATTTTGGAGGAGCTCTGAGCAATGTCTTTCCCCTTACCCACTTCATCTTTTCTTCCTCTGTTTCATTTCATCTTCTTTTCTCTCACTTCTTTTTCCTACATTGCTCAGGCTCCACACGTAAGTATGAAATCATTTTATTTCTATTTTTGATCAACTTAATATTTAAAAAATCTCTTTTCTTTCCTACAGGTTTGTACAGTGAACCCCAGGACCTGAAGAAGGGCTTAACCTTAGCATTTAAGATCCCTCATCCCTTAATAATCATCCCTTATTAATCTATCCCTCTGTTCCTATCCCACTCCCCCTATTCCCATCAATAGCCTATAGATTGGAAATACATGTATAGAATTGTTTGAAATAAACTTATTTGTATACTTCTTATAGACTTTGCTTAAATAAATGTTTATATTTGTTCCTATTGCGGTCTCATTCTGATTATTTTTAGCCATCAGTATATGTATAAAACTTTCCTTTAAACGCAACACAAACTGAATTTTTCACTCATATACAGATCATTTTTACAGAATTTCACAACCTTTAAATGGTTTACTAAAATGTGAAAAATAACAAATATATATTTGTTATTTTATTATATATTTTATTATATATTATATTCAGTGTTGGGGAAAGTTACTTTTAAAAGTAATGCGTTACAATATTGTGTTACTCCCTAAAAAAGTAACTACTTGCATTACTTAGTTATTTTTTTTATAAAAAGTAATGTTATGTTACTTTTGCGATACTTTTTCTTAAATTTGACCAGTAGACTGTAGTCTAGGTGTGACAGCATTAATCATACTGCAGAATTACTCTTACTAATATAACTTGTGTAAATACGTCTTGTTTTGATAGGGAGGTTTTCCTGCTTTACAAAACATACACAGTGCTATTAAAAAGGGTTTCTGCTTCTTTTTATGAGACGTTTTTAAATGTGCCACATTGTCTGTTTATCTTCTTTGACACAGGGACACAGAGGGAGACGTTTGTGTTTCCGGAGGATGAGCTCAGCTATAACAGAGAGCTCAGTGACTCTGAGGACAATGACATCTGGCCTATGAGAGGTCTCTCTCCTGTATGGATCCCACCACCTGTGAGGATCCCATCCCCACCTATGAGAGGTCTCTCTCCTGTATGGATCCCACCACCTGTGAGGATCCCATCCCCACCTATGAGAGGTCTCTCTCCTGTATGGATCCCACCACCTGTGAGGAGCCCATCCCCACCTATGAGAGGTCTCTCTCCTGTATGGATCCCACCACCTGTATGGATCATCCGTTTCCCCCGTTACCTTGGTTTCTATTTCCATGGGAGAGGTGTTCAAAAGTTCAGAAGCTCAGTCATCACCTCATGTTCATCACCTCATATCCATGATGTATGGTAAGTATCTGTGGTAAGTATGTGTGATAATTATTTCACCCCTAGATTTCAGCATTAGTCTTTTTTAATAATTATGTAAGTATTTCAGCCTTTTAAACACGTGGGGTGGTGAGAATCCGCTTGATACCTTCTCGTCTGTTGTGTTGGAAAAATTTTTTTAAAAAAACATTTTGGAGCTAACTATGTAACCTGTTCCCAAAATTTTCAGTAGACCCAAGAGCCCAGTGTTCATGCTCAGGCCTCTTCTGTAGTTTTTTTAAGAACACCTCTTATGAGCTCATAGCCCATAGTTCATAGCTACATCATTCGGTCACTTTATGAATCTCGGTGTGATTGCGCAGGCATCCAGAGGATTCTTACCACCATCTCTAGCATAATCTCTAAATGTAAATCATTTTAATGATATAATTGTGGTATGATTAAAGTAGTTATGGCATCTAGATAAAAATGTGAGTCTTGTTTTTTTTTGCATTTGCATTTAATTTGTATTAAATGTATAGGATTTTTATAATTATAAAATTATAATATATTAATGTTGTTTATTTATGTTATGTGTATTATCGTCATTTATATTAATAAATAAATATAATTGTATTGTTGTTGAATTATGCATTGTTGTAAATATGTAAATATTACATTTTTAAGACTTTTACTATTAAATTATACAAATGTGTTGTGGTATAAAATGTTAAAATATTATATAAAATATTAATATCTGTAATAAGTGTACAGTTTGTCATTGCTTGTAAATAGTTAATACATTATTTTTTGGTTCATTACACACGTGTCTCAAGTGTCTTTTTTTATAACACATCATAAACATTTCTCATTTGTTTCTCATATAATTACACAGTAAAAAGAGTAGAGTATTGCTGTATTACATATCAGTATTTTTCTAAAACAACAGTCATGTTACTGTGTGAAATGCTGTGAGAGAGAGAGAGAGAGAGAGAGAGAGAGTGTGTGTGTGTGTGTGTGTGTGTGTACTGAGATGAAACAATTAAACAGTTAAACAACAGCATCTCACCATATGCTACTGAATACTAGAACACTGAGTTATATTTTTGTGTGTGTGACTTGTCTTGGCATTAACTGTGAAAAGCAAAGAAAGAATTTCATTGTACAGGGAAACTTGTTTTCCTCACTGTGCACAAGACAATAAACACTTTGAACTGAATTGAATTGAGTTGTTTATACTGTATCATATATGTAGATATAATCATATATACAGATATGAGCTATATTCTAATCCATTTTAATCTTAATGAAAACGTATGAAAATTGCACTTCCACAACGTATTTCATTTCCGTTTACCAAAAAAATTTGATGCTTTTAAAAAATTCTCAAAGATACAGAAATAATTTTCTGCACGATTCCCTCTAGATGGCGCCATTGAGATGTTTCATGTTCTTGTTAGGGAATATTTGACGGTCTCAGCGCGCCCTCTGCTGGTGAAATAGAAATCACAGCGTGTTCATGACACCTTTATTAACCATTATGAATGAGTTTTATCTCCTAAAGTTACTGTAAATAATGATAAAACATTTAAACCAGAATGAATCTGAACTAACAAAATAAATCAGCATAAGTTTTCTGCGTTTCTTATTGTCCTTTATTTTATTACTACTTTATTATTTTAGTAGTATTTTATTATTTCCTCACTAAACTTTAAGACACATTGAGGCCATTTCATTTTCATTTAATTAAAAGTTATTTTATAGTGGGTTGATTAGCCTCTCACTAATTTTGGTCACTGTTCAAAATCATGTTTTTTTCTTGTGCTTATGACCCAGGGACAGGTTTGCAGAAAATTACATACTTGTTTAGCACGTCTAGAAAGCAGCCATAATTTTTTTCTAATACCTAAACCAGTATAAACCAGCACTAACCAGTATAAACCAGAATAAACCAGCACTAAACCAGTATAAACCAGCACTAACTGGTATAAACCAGCACTAAACCAGTATAGACCAGTATAAACCAGCACTAACTATAACTAACTTAAAACCTATCTATACCCTTTTGCCAGATGAAAAGGGCAGAAATATGAGGTGTGTCTGGGTTTATTTGATGTCCAGAGAATGCTCTCATGGAAGATCATGTCTGATTATTTTTTAAGGCTTCATCCAGAATCTATTCAGCTTCTGTTTCTGTTGACATGTGAGTCAGAATATAAAACACTCTTACGGCTGACAAGTGCATGAATTCTACACACTGTCTCAACACAGTAGTTTATAAAGATTTAGGTCACAACAGAAGATGATTTTTACCTATTCATATTGTAAAGACTGAGCTTTATGGAACTACAGTGATTGGTACAAGCCTCTGAAATGGCATGTTCCATTAAATATCTACACCAATACGAAGGTCATTGGAAATACCAAGATTGTGTGCACGTGTGCATGTGTACGCATGTTTGTCTAGACATGCTGGATGGGAGAGTATGTGATGATAGGATGATATATTTTAGTTTGTAGTCTTTCAGTTAGAACTCCATCACCATTTCCCACAAAAATAATAATAAACATCATTTATTTAATGTAAGCGTTCTGTGTGCTGCCATTGTCCAGTATAAAGTCCATTATGATTAACTCATGTTAATAAGAAGAATATGAACAATAAAATAATTACAACACAGGACAGCTGTTCTAACTGTTAGATAAGCTTTATTAACTCCACTGATCAAAATGTTTGCTTCCAGTTCCCTTTTAGTCCTACTGCCAACACCATTTTTCCATTTTCAGACAGATCACATTTATCTATGACAAGAAGCAAGATATGCCACAAATGATCTAAAACCACACCATCAGACTGAGCTTTGTCCAGCAACTTCCATGTACATTAGTGTCTTAAAAATCAATTTCAGCCACAGCAGTATGTCAGAGCTTGAGATGCATTTCCTCAAAACACCTGGAATCAGTTATAAATGTTGCCTGCACAGACAAAACAAGGACATTTTAAGACACATTGAGGCCATTTCTGTCATAAATGAACACAATTAAATTAATACACTAGCCTTCAAAATAAGGAATGTACAAAACAGAAAAGAAATATATAAAAGCTGGACACTTTATAGCCTTGCTAAGGCCATAATAAAATATATAGTGGGGTCCAAATGTCTGAGACCACTAGTAAAAATGCTTCTTTTTGGCATTTTTTTCTAATTTAATACATCAGTTTGTTTTACAGATTATATTATTTGACAACAACTTTCTTTCTTTCTGCAAATCTTTGAAATTTATGCAAGATGCCTTTCTGAGCTTCTAGCATTTAGCATGTTGCCTTTTTTGCTTTAAATGAGTGTGTGCATTTGAGCTGCATGGACACCACAAGTTTATGTAAAACCTTACAAGCCATTTTAGATCAAATGCATCAGTGTGTCACTTGAACACATGCTTCAGTAAAAAAGATCAGACATGAGGAAAATCTGACCTTTAAATAGACACCTAGAAAGAGTACAGAATCTTAAATGAACTATTGTTTACTTTCTATATTTTAAATAGGAAAAAATGCAGTTGAAGAAAAATCCCGGATTATTAATGTGGTCACAGAATTTTGGACTCCATGCGTAGATTTGTTGTTTTACCCGAGTTGGTTTCTTCAAGTCTTTTGTTTTGCGGTGATTGAATGAATCTGACATTTGACAAATTCAGTCTTTCAGCCTGTGAAATGTTAAAAAAAATTTTTTAAAAAAACCTGTGAGGGTGGACTAATGCAAACTTTGTTTGCCCAAAATTAAGAGATGACTAGAGCACAAGCCTCCATTTAAGAATATTGAGCATTAATAAGAGCTTAATCCTAGAAGGAAAACAATGTTTTCTACAAATAAACTTTAAAAGCTTAGGTTTATTCTGATTCAGCTGATTTTTTCAGTGGACATAATCAATACATTTATCACATTACAATTATTTATGTGAGTAATAAACCATATAAACATACTGTGATAACACTTTACATTAAGGCTCTGTTAACTTACTTTATTTACTGCATTAGTTAACATTAAAGAAATGCTTAAATGAAAGCTGATACCTTCTTTATAACAGATCACCTTAGACCCTGAATCTCTTCTTGGAGCTGGATTTGATTTGTATTGTGAAATGTGAACTGACAAAAACTTCTTAACAATTACTGGTATACTTATGAAGAACAATTTACTTTAAAATAAATAACAGAACTGTAGGATGGGAATAATGAGGATTTAAGTGTTTTAAACCTAAGTGCCAGAATCTCTTCACAGAGCTTTAACTATGCAGTATTTCAAGATAATCACAGCCACATACAGTGTGATGAGATGAAATAATAATTCTCTTGGACTCAAGGTCTAAGACACATGTATGACATTCACAGTGCTGATGAGACTAAGCATGCAGGGAGGGGCTATGGGTAACAGTGGGGGTAAGTACACACATGGGTAGAGTGTAAGTATAAGAGTATAGGGTATAAATACTGAAATCACAAAAAAGTACATTCAAAATGAAAATTATACATTATAGAAAACACAGGGTCCAAAACTTTAAAGTGCAGTAATGCTTCTAAAAGTAACCTGAGATGAATGAAATTTAAAGTGACACAGTGTGTAGTAAGGTGTTAAGTCAGTAGCCTGTGTTATTCCTGCTGCCACCTCTGTATGATGGCCTTCTGCCTCTTTAAACAGCTGAGCACACAGACCGTCAGCCAAATATGGCAATTCTGTCACCTTTACCATTCATGCTGAAGGAAATTTCAGAGTGCTTTAAGTGAAGGAAAGTGCAGGGACAGGCCTTGTTTTCTTTCCACATCCTCCAGCTGAAATTAATCACCAGACCTAACTTATAAACACTGATTCAGATGTCTGAAACTGAAGTGTTAAAAAAGGAAAGAAAAGAAAAGCTATTTATTATATCAAGAAGTACAAGTATAAAAACAAATTTCATTCAAGTCATTTAATTCACTTATTATTTTTATTTCATTAAGTGGTTACAGGCTGGTCTTCTTGTGAAAGTATATAAAGAGACTTAATGCATTACTTCTATACTCTGTGGTACCTGATAGTAAGTCTCCTGTATTAGGTCAATTCTCAATCTCACCACAGGATGGCAGTATCGGATACAGCTTATATAAAACAAGGCGAAACCTAGAACTACCTCATCATCATTAGATTACATATCCAACAGTGAGATTGATTTGTTGTGAGAAAGCCTAGTGCGTAAATTGATTGAAATAATAAGTTGCTGAATTTTCTCAGGAACAGTCATCTAGTTCAATTCAGTGAATGTCAGATGATGTTTGTGTGTTGCCAGGTGTGTGGTTTTTAGACCAAACAATTATTTCAGGTCTTGTGTGTGGCACATGTTCCATAATACTTCGTGCCAAGTAAGAATGTCACTTTTGAGAAGTTTTTCTCTGCTGACCAGACACAAGGAGTGAGTTTTGACCAGTACCTTGCGGAACTGCACACACTAAGTAAGACTTGTGAATTTGGAGATTTTAGAGACTCAATGGTGAGGGACAAAATAGTCTGTGGGATTCCTGATAATGGTCTCAGGGAAAGACTGTTATGTGAAGCAGCTCTGACACTGGAGAAAGCAGTCAATATGTGTAGACCTAAAGTTAACTACAGCTAGTAGTTAGTGTCAGTGACCTTTCATCTGAGGGTTTCATCAGTTTTCAAGATTCTAACACAGAAGCAGTCACCCACACGTTACACAGCATACAGATCAGAAGAGTGAATGTCAGAATGAATTTACTGAATGTCATGACTTTCTGCTGGAAAGCTTTAAAAAGGTCTGTTTGCAGGTCCGAAACCGGAGACAGTGGCTGATTTCTGGAGAATGGTTTGGGAGCGCAAATCTGCCACCATAGTCATGCTGACTAACATAAGAGAGAGAAAAGAGGTAAAACACATGAATATAGCCCCAGTCCTTGAAATATTTAACAAATTTCAATAAGCCTTTTCAGGAGGTCTAACAGGTCATCTTGGTCTGCAAGACATCGCAGGAGAGACATTATTGTTGCAGATTTTGCCTCCACATCTTCAGCATTTACTCTTTGGGATTTTCATTCTTTGCTGCTTTTGCTTTGCAAAAATGTGTTTTGCTCCTCTTTTTTAATGGCCTGCACTGCAGCATCTTCTCTGTGTAGTTCCTTGGCTTGTGCACAAGTTATTTCAGCAGGTCTACACATATTGACTGATTTCTCCAGTGTCAGAGCTGGTTCACATAACAGTCTTTCCCTGAGACCATTATCAGGAATCCCACAGATTATTTTGTCCCTCACCATTGAGTCTCTAAAATCTCCAAATTTCAATATTTCATTGTGGAAATAAATACTGTGACCTCTACTACTCTACTACTCTGATCTCATGGAAAACCAGAAAACAGCCAACAGTAGCATTATCTACTTGTGAAGCAGAATACATGTCCTTATCATCAGCCATTCAGGAATGTATCTACTTAGAGCAGCTACTCAAAGGTATGGATACATACCAATACGCACAAACAAAAAGGTATGAAGACACCCAAGGTACAATAGCAATAGCCAGAAACCCAGTTTACAGGCAAAGGTGCAAGCACATTGACATCAAGTAGCACTTTATAAAGGAAACTGTGAATGATGGCAAGGTAATCTTGGAATACCTACAGAGCAAATGGTTGCTGACATTATGACAAAGCCAGCCACTAAGCTAAAGTTAAAGAGGTTTGCTCGAGACATGTTTGGTACTTAAAAGAGTAAAAGGTTTATGTTTACATCGTTTATGTGAAAGAGAAGCCTTATTTGTTATTTTGTTTTCAGGTAACTTAATAAGCTAAGAGCAAGTGTGGGTGTTAAGTATTGCACTCTTACTCGTTAGATTACGGCATCAGCCGAACTACTCTTGTTTTATTGAATGTATTACGGTTCATTTGGGTGTGATGTCATTACGTTATACAATGCACTCTATGTAAAACGTTTATAGTGTTAATGTCGGATGTACAGAGCCGATGCTTGTTCAAGTTTATTAATAAATGTTCCAAAGAAGTTGATAATGAGACGTGTAACGCGTTTTGTTTGTTTTCATACGTGTGTTCAAGCCCATTCAAATCCATTTTAAAACAAATGAGACAAGTCTTTAAAGAGCAAATGGTGGCATATAAAATAAGAGCTGTGTCTGTGCTTATGGTATCTGTCTGCATCTCAGTCTGTCCATAAGCTGAGGTGTTACAAACAGCAGAACTGATTACTGGAAGAGTTTAAGAGTGAACAGATATTTAGAGACTTTTCCAAGACAGAATATGAGTCAGTCCAACTTGAATAAATGCTATTATTTATTGAATGACATTTAATAAAACCAAGGCATTGAGTCTCAATAACTCTCCAGTAAACAGAAACAAATGACCACAACCAAAAATCCAGACATTATTCATGGTACTGAATATACATTTTACAAAAAGCTCTCTTTTCAATATTAATATCATTTATCTTCAATAAAATATCAATTATAATGTAATAAATCGATACAAACATGAAAGACAGTTTGCAAATAGGAATAAAAAATCCATATAAAATTTTGTGCCAATTATAAAAGAGTAAGCCTGAATTAAACAATGGTACATAAACAATCTGAGTCCAAGGAGTGAAAAAAGCAGTATTAGAGATTTTGAGACCAAAACAAATAAAAAGAACAAATAATCACTGAATACAAAACACAACTAGATGAAATATTGAGAAATATACAACGACGACTTTTTCTGGATTCACTGCTATGGCCATGAAACTACAGTGTGAACCTTTTGAGTCAGCAAGTATTCTGTATATTTCTAAGTAATCAGATTTGGGGTAAAACAATGGAAAAAGACCAAAAATGACTTTGCTATGGCTTCACAGCTGCAGCTTGAACACTTCAACAAACAAGTCCAACAAACTCAGCTCCAATAACAAAACTATGAAAGTGCATAGATAACTGTTAACTTTTTTATAAACAGCAGCCAAGATTAAACATCCAGCTTCAGAAGCTTATTCTTCAATGACTGCACTCTTGCAGTACACTGAGAGCCAAGGTGCAGAAATAATGTCTGGGTCACCTCGAAGGTATACTTCTTCAGGTGCTCAATGTTAAGTGCATAAATGATACCAAAAAGTAAAGCAAATGCATTTGGCAGGTCATCAACATCATCAAGCACAATTTTCTCTTCCAGCACCACAGCTATACTTCCTGTGTTTGGGTTGGTTATTGCCACATCTTCAACAAAACTGAGGATATCTACTTTGAGTCCCTTAGTACAGGTTTCCTTCTGGACTGTGTCCTACAGAGACAACAAACTATGGGTCAAAATCAATACAGGACAAAAATAAGAAAAAGAAGAAGTGTCTTGCTCAAGGCTACAATCAAAGGAAGTTATGTTTTGTGCTGGGACTTGAACACACAACCTTCTTATCAGAGACTCAAAGCCATCACTACAGCTAGCTTGCACTGCTTCACTGGAATCTTTAAGTGCCATTAATTCAGTGGGAGAAATAGCTGAATCAATGCAAACTAGTTATGGTGTTGCTCTGGCATGGTTGTAATGGCTCAGTGACAGAAGGCTTGATCAGAAGGTTGTGTTCAAATTCCAGCACACTTCCAAGCAGCATTGGTTGAGTAAGACCCTTATCTTTCAGCTTAGTTGTATCCTACATCAGTCAAATGAGCAAGTGTGCTGGGTTATGTGTCATTTTATGCAACATGAAGATATTACAGCACTTTACTGATCACCCAAATTGCCAGTCAAAACTTAACATTAGAACTTGTAAAGACGGGTGTTTGTGTGTTTGTATCTCAGCTGCTGCACTGTAGAATACCTTGAACTGGGAGATGGAGGCCTGTGCAGAGAGGAACTGAATATTACACCAAGCGCTGATCAGCTCACCAGCATCGAGCGGCTGTGAAAAGTAGAGCAGGAAGATCATGAGTGCTTCTGATCACAGCAGTTTCATACTAATATTCTGTCACTTACAGTAAAAACAACCTTGTAAAATCCAGTGATCAGCTTTAGGAAATAAATGAAAGCTTTGGTTAACAGAAAAACAGGTGAAGGGTCTTGAGGTTGTTCTGTGGGCAGCAGCTGGATGTTCGGCTCA
The DNA here is from genome assembly GCF_019097595.1 of Hemibagrus wyckioides. Taxonomy (NCBI): domain Eukaryota; kingdom Metazoa; phylum Chordata; class Actinopteri; order Siluriformes; family Bagridae; genus Hemibagrus; species Hemibagrus wyckioides. Next base: position 49,376 of record NW_026690811.1, on the reverse strand, counting down.
ACAAACTTAAAACACACAAACACAATTAGTCACTGCAGTTCATAACATTTTGTGATGCCACAATGAATAATCCCTTACCTGAATGCCAGTGAAACTCTCCTTATCACTGGTATAATAAGGGAATCCCTGTAAAAGACAATTAGATGAAACTCAAGATCTACAACCACATTTCACAAAAGTGCTCTTCTAAAAATCATGTCAGTTGAAAAATGTCCATTCTCTTCATCAGAGTAATAAAGACTGTGATTACCTCGCGAGTCAAGCAGTGTGTCTCTGCGCTTTCAAACCAGCAGAGCCGACTCTCTGGACCCCTCATCATTCCAATCATGTCTCTGCTTATGTCCACTGGCCAGAAATAGAGAAACAAAACTTAACATTAGATCTTGTAAAGAAGGATGTTTGTGTGTTTGTATCTCAGTTACAGCAGTGTAGAATACCTGGGAGAGGGAGGAGACTACAGACACACACTGAACATCACGGCAGGCACTGTCCGGCTCATCAGCATCGAGCGGCTGTGAAATGTAGAGCATGAAGATCATAAGTGCTTCTTATCATATCAGATTTATACTAACATTCTTTACAGTAAAAACAACCTTGTAAAATCCATTGATTGGCTTTAGGAAATAAATGAAGGATTTTCTTACCAGAATGACAGCTGAAGGTTCTTCGAGTGGTTCGGTGGGCAGCAGCTGCAGGATTGGCTCAATGACCTTAACACACACACACACACACACACACAAACACTCACACACACACACACTTAGAAAAAAGTGGCCTGTAGGTTTTAAATGAAGTTAAAATATTACTATTTAACTGACACATACCTGGAGGACAGAGGGAGTATCTGCTGATTCCTCCAGCACATCCACAGGCTCTGCAATAGATTATTTTTCTGTGACTCAGAATTATGACTCTTCAATTACACAATATCAAACTTTCCTATTAATGCATAAAAGTTAATAAAGCAGTGAGTTTGATAATTAGTTAACTTGTGAAGAAACAGAAAAATTGTAGCAGTCAGATTGTGTAAATTCACTGTACATGTGACCTGATTAAACTCTCTAAAACCTCCTGCCCCTGTCCACCACCCAAATCTATGAAAAATATTATACTGTATAATTATTAAAACCTTTATACTCACTATGATATTGTGGAAATGAAACCATTAGTGAAGTTCTCTAGGTAGATACCATACAACGCTCAGCCATAACATTATGACCACCTGCCTAATATGCTGTTGGTCCCCTTTTTGCTGCCAAAACATCCCTGACTGTCGAGGCATGGACTCCACTAGATCCCTGAAGGTGTGCTGTGGTATCTGGCACCAAGATGTTAGCAGCAGATCCTTTAAGTCCTGTAAGTTGCGAGGTGGGGCCTCCATGGATTGGACTTGTTTGTCCAGCACATCCCACAGATGCTCGATTGGATTGAGATCTGGGGAATTTGGAAGCCAAGTCAACACCTCATTCTCATTGTTGTGGTCATCAAACCATTCCTGATCCATTTTTGCTTTGGGGCACGGTGCATCATCCTGCTGAAAGAGGCCACAGACATCAGGAAATACCGTTACCCTGAAAGGGTGTAGATGGCCTGCAACAATGCTTAGGTAGGTGGTTCATGTCAAAGCATCATCCATATGGATGGCAGAACCAAAAGGTTTTCCAGCAGAACACTGCCCAAAGCATGACACTGACTCCGCCAGCTTGCCCTCTTCCCATAGTGCATCCTGGTGCCATGTGCACACACACCCGTCCATCTACACCATGTTAAAGAAAACCTGATTTATCAGACCAGGTCACCTTCTTCCATTGCTTCGTGGTCCAGTTCTGATGCTCACGTGCCCATTGTTGGTGCTTTCAGTGGTGCACAGGGGTCAACATGGGCGCCCTGACTATGCAGTCCCATAAGTAACAAACCGTGATTTACTGTGTATTCGGACACCTTTCTATCAGAACCAGCATTAACTTCTTCAGCAATTTGGGCAACAGTAGCTCGTCTTGTGGATCGGACCACATGGGCCAGCCTTCACTCTCCACGTCCATCAGTGAGCCTTGGCCGCCCATGACCCTGTCACCGGTTCACCACCGTTCCTTCTTTGGACCACGTTTGATAGATACTGACCACTGCAGACCGGGAACATCCCACAAGAGCTGCAGTTTTGGAGATGCTCTGATCCAGTCGTGCAGCCATCACCATTTGTCAAACTCGCTCAAATCCTTTCACTTTCCCATTTTTTCTGCTTTTAACACATCAACTATGAGGACAAAATGTTCACCTGCTGTCTAATATATCCCACACACTAACAGGTGCCATGATGAGGAGATCATCAGTCTTATTCACTTCACCTGTCGGTGGTCATAATGTTATGGCTGATCGGTGTACATCTGTAACCATGCCCTTTAGCGCGAGAGCTGATTAATCAGTAGTCTAAGTATGATTTAGTATAAAACCAGTAGTCAGGGTTGTTAAAAGTGACTTTTTAATGGGGGATGAGTATTATATTGTGGAAATAAATGAAATTCTCGTTGGTCAAGCTCATCAACTCGTTCAGGATTTTAGTGTGTAATGTAAAATAACAGCTAAGTTCACTAGCAACTTAACTAACATTAGGCTAAACATTATATTTATATTATATTTACCGATAAAATGTGTACAAATTACAACAAATAGACATGTAGATATAATTAGTCCAACTATTACAGTGTAATTTAAATCGGTAAAAATCGGCTAAAGTCCGCTAAGCGGCGCTAGCTAGCGGATCACAAGGCTAATCATGATTTAGTGTAAAACCAGTAGTCAGGGTTGTTAAAAGTGACCTACTAACAGGGTAAATATTTCATTGTGGAAATTAAATAAATTCTTGACCAAGCTTAAGGATTTTATTGTGTCATTTAAACCAGTAGCCGAGTTGGCTAGCACGATAACTAGCATGATGCTAACTGTGTAAATGAAATGATTAGCGAAGTTCTCTAGGTAGATAACATACATCTGTAACTAAGTCCTTTAGACCTGACTAAATCACTAGTCTAGTCATGATTTAGTGTAAAACCAGTACTCAGGGGTGTGAAAAGTCACCTTTTAAATGGGTAAATATTATATTATGGAAATAAATGAAATTCTCGTTACCCGAGCTCATCAACTCGGTTCAGGATTTTAGTGTGTAATTTAAAGCAGCAGCATGTTCACTAACAGGTGAACTATTATTAGGAGAAATATCATATTCACATTAATATAACCAATAAAGTGTTAAATAATTACAACAAATATACAAGTTCTCTCGGTAGATATGATTAGTCCAAATATTACACTGTCATTGAAATCGCTAAAAATCGGCTAAAGTCCGTTAGCGCGCTAGCTGCTGAATCACAAAGCTAAGCACGATTTATTTTATTAAAACCAGGAGAAGGGGTTGTTAAGAATGGACTTCTAATGGGGTAAATATTTCATTGTGGAAATAAAATAAATTCTTAAACCGAGCTTAATGATTTTATTGTGTAGTTTAAACCAGTAGCCAGGTTCGCTAGCACGGTAACTAGCATTAGGCTAATTCACGGCAAGATGAGGTGTCTTGTGTGCTACATAACATTAGACTGTAACACTGTCACTTTAACATGATTTATTGTAGAAACAGTGTGGCATTAAAGGATAAAGATCATCCTACCTTGAGGACACTGAGTGTGTTCAGCAGGAGCAAATTATAAAATGTAAAATATATAATTTGTAAATGCATTTTTTACGGACTTCACTTCCTGGTTTCCGTACAGTTCGGTTTTTCTCGGAGGTTTTTCGGTAGATGCCGTAAACAGGAGTTTTTTTTTTTTTTAAGGTCGTATCGTCTTTAAACTGGTCCTACAGCTTGAATTCTAACTGTACAGCTACATGCTGCCTTAAACTTCAGCTATGCTTCACTCCCTGGGCTTCCCGGACATTTCAGCTTATTATTATGATTATTATTATTATTTATTCATTATTGACTCTTGTTACTAGTTAGTGCTGGTTTATACTAGTTAGTGCTGGTTTATACTGGTTTGTACTAGTTAGTGCTGGTTTATATTGGTTTATACTAGTTAGTGCTGGTTTATATTGGTTTATACTAGTTAGTGCTGTTTTATACTAGTTAGTGTTGGTTTATACTAGTTAGTGCTGTTTTATACTAGTTAGTGTTGGTTCATACTTGTTCTGAAGGTCGCAAGATTTGGATTATCTTTTGGCATTTTTGCTACACCCCTGTTTCGGATTTCTCTGTACTCCACTACTGGATTTGACTCCTACACCGACTCTACAGCGCAGCGATGATGAACTTCGGGGGAGGAGCCGAGCCTCAGCACCCGGATGTGGATCCCGAGCCCGGATGGAGCGGAATGTACGACCCCTGGAACGGTGAGTTACTGAGTTTCCTCTTTTTCACTTAAGTATAAAGTCTTTTAAACACCGCGTTATTACAAAAAACCGCAATCAGGAATATCGTTTTATATGATTAGATGGTTTTGAGAAATTCTGTTCGGCTAATCTTTATTCGGCTAATCGCTTTACGTACACGATCAGTATGCTAAAGCTAGCGGACAAAATGGCAGACTCCAGTGAAACGAGCAGGGAAGAAGAAAACAGTGTTGATGTTTTCAGATATGTTAACATCAGCTTTTCATAAAAGTCCCAATGTTTACTTAACGTTTGTTAAAGTTTACTAAGTCAAGCCGAGGAGTATTAGCAAAGATTAGCTAGACGGCTAGTTAGCATGTAGCTAAGTAATTGTTTTTCAGTGTTTATAGTTTTTTTTTGATGGAGTGAATAGAATAAGTTAAAATACTTACAATAACATGAAGTAACTTATTATTTTAAGGATTTTTCATTGTCCGTGTTTGTCGAGTTGTTAAAGCGGAGAGAGAAAGGGGCTGTGAGGAAAGGCAGCTAGCTGAACAAAACCAATCGGTACAAATAAATGGAGCTAGTGTGGCAATGTAGAGTGCAGCTTAGGCAAAAATATCAAGCTGTTTGTTTCAATTCTGTTCAGCAAGGTTTTGTTTCTAGCTGTCGTGAATAAAATAGTTAGGAGTAGTGTAATTTACGATAAAGGGCGAATTTTTGAGAGGAGACACAATTGGACTCAAAGGGGATGTGAACCACTGGAGTAAGAAAGTGCTAAAGTAATAGACTGTAATAGAAATGTATTTTAATCTGCATTTTTGGGGAAGATATTTTTAAGCATTGAAATAAGTGCACAGTGTGACTAACAGTGAAGCCGTGATACTGGAAGAGCCCTGTATAACACCTATAAATGCAGCTAAAATGTAAATACTGAGTTTTTAATGCAGTGTTATAGGAAGATTACAGTAATATAACTTGTGTAAATACTTCTTGTTTTGATTGTGAGGCTTTCCTGCTTTACAAACCATACACAGTGCTATTAAAATAAGGTTTTCTGCTTCCTTTTATGACATGTTATTAGATGCGTTTCATTGTCTGTTCATCTTCTTTGACACAGGGAGACGGAGGGAGACGTTTGTGTTTCCACAAGATGAGCTCAACTACAACAGAGAGCTCAGCGCTAACGAGGACGACAACAGCCGACCTGCTCAGCAAAATGAAGCTGGAGATGGTGGTGAACATGAGGTGTCAACGAGGAACCTGTCCCCTGATAGAAGCCCATCCCCACCTGTGAGAGGCCTCTCTCCTCTCAGGACCTCACCCCCTGTGAGGAGTCATTTCCCTGTCAGGACCTTACCATTGACAAGATATCAATTACTGCCATATTATGAAATCAGCATCAACATCATTGTGGATGATATGGACTATGTTCCTGCCACAATGATTACTCCTTTCCGACACCGGGGCATAAGGAGTTGGAGGAACGAAGAGGATGGCTATCAAGAAGCCCCTCTGAGTAGATGGTAGCGTGTGGAATCTGATGGGGAGGTGGATTTCATCGGGAGGCACGTCCAACTCCCCAGGAGTTTTGTAAGTTTTTATGTGAACGAGATGTAACTTTAAAAAGCTCAGTCTTCACCTCATGTTCATCACCTCGTATTCATGATGTAAGGTATGTATCTGTGGTAAGTATGTGTGGTAAGTATTTCACCCCTAGATCTCAGCATTAGTCTCATCTCTATCATAATCTATAAATGTAAACCATTTCAGTGATATAATTGTGGCATCATTGAAGTAGTTATGACATCTAGTTAAAATAAAATGTCTGCTGGTTTTTGTATTTTTCATATTCATTTTGATGTTGTTAAATGTTTAGGATTATTTTAGATTATTAATGTTTTTTTATTCTGTTAATTTGTTAAATTATGCATTGCTGTAAATATGTAAATATTACATTTTTAAGATTAAGATTATTTTATTAAGTTATTCAAATGTAGTGTACTCCCACCCCCAAGTTTAGTTTATTCAGATTTATCCCACAGTGATTTGCCAATGATAGCAAGGTTTCATTTATTAAACATTAATGTTACATAAGCATTTCATAAAAAATTGTCACAACACTATTAAACAATAATCAGTTTTTAAATCTTTTAGTCTCTGATGTCTGGCATACTTGTCCCTGTGAATGCGCTTTTATTATGGAAATTAATATTAATGTAAAATAAATGCTTCTAAAATAATGCTAAGTAGGGAATTATACTAAAATATTTTAAAATTATGCATGCCTTATTCCAATTAGATTCAGGCATTTTGTTGTGGTATAAAATATATTATCTGTAATAAGTTTAAAGTTCATCATTGCTTGTAAATAGTTATAAATAGTTAATAAATTATTTTTTTGTTCAATACTCCAGTGTCTTTTTTTTTTTTATAACACATCATAAGCATTTCTCATTTATTTCTCATATAATTACACTGTAGAAATTCTCCATCTGCTGGAACTTTGGTGTTCAGAAGTAATTCCACTGTTTTTCTCTCACAAGCAAATACTTTCTAGCCAACAGTCTAAATCTGTTAAATCTGTATAATGATCTGGACATTGTTCATATCGCACTCTTCGGTGTTTAGAATAATTTATAGTCACACTCTCCGGTGTCACCCAAATGAGGATGGGATCCCTTTAGAGTCTGGTTCCTCTTAAGGTTTCTTCCTCATACCATCTAAGGGAGTTTTTCCTTGCCACAGTCGCCACAGGCTTGCTCACTAGGGATGATTTTGTCTAATATCTAGGACTTTTTACACTATGTTTTTTGTTTCTTATGTTCTGTAAAGCTGCTTTGAGACAATGTTCATTGTTAAAAGTGCTATACAAATAAAAATGAATTGAATTGAATAGAATATGAATGCAGCCAGTCCATGGTTTGTACCACTCAAAGGACACATTCATGAAGATTATGAAGAAGGGAAGCATCTTCCCTTCTAGCTGGTCACCAGATTTCCATGTAAGCCAGTCCTTTGCATGCAATGTTTTGACTTTGGCTCCCAGACAGTGTGGTGTAAATATATCATGGCCTTTTTTCTAGTCAAATAAGGATGTGGAGACACACTGGTGGATCAGAGAAATATAATATCTGCATTGTATTATTTATTTGATCTGATTTGAAGTAGTATTATAACAAGTGATTAATTATAGAGCCATTTTTTGAAAAAAATATTCATCTGTTACTTGTGAATCAAGCATGTGACTTAAATACACAAACCTAAACAAAGCACAGGAGACACCTATTAGACATAATGACAGAGACTGGACACCAACAAAAAGGCAGTGGGGGCTTTTAGTGGCCAGAAAACAGTCCACAACCCTGACAGGAAACCAGTAGATATCAGTTTATATCTTGCTCTGTTCATGTTACAATTAGTTGCATATCTTACCTGTATATTTCAGTCTAGTTGTGTTGATATTTAACATGATCAGAAAATGACAGATGATTTTCAAAGTCTTTTCCTGTTTCTTCATAAAATGGACATAATAAAGCGTCCAAAAGTCAGAATGGACAAACCCATGTGTATAAATCACACCTAAATATGGATTTTATTTAAAACACTTAAGAGAAACATTATTTCAGACTTTTGGATAACAGCTGGATAGACTTTTATTTGATAATTATGTGCAGTATTGAGATTAAAATTTATACTTGATTTGGATTGGTCAGAAGGTGTTCAGCATGGACCTGATAGCAGTTCAGGTTTCAAATCAAATCTCTCTTTTTTAAGAATGTCCTCTTTCTGATTATCGTCTACTAAAAACAGTTAAATCAAAGTATATGGCAAACTCCAATCATTTTAGCCTCATCTTAAACATTTTAAATGCAGTGATGTAATGTAATGTAATGTAATGTTTAAATGCAGTGATGTAAAGAAATACTGAATATATAGAACTACTGTAATGCTGAAGCTTTCTGTAAGGAGAATGTTTACCATATAGGGAGGGAGACTCCAATAACACTATGAAACTTTCATTTATTTCAGTCATTTTCATTCTTTCTTTCTTTTTTGCTTGATCTGTTCATTGAACTTTTATAATAATAAAAGGATAAAGATACAGGAGAATAGAAACAACATTTTTTCCCCACACTCAGAGTTATACAAACCAAAAAAAACCTCAGTACATAATTATAAAGTGTGTCAATTATGTACAGAAGAAAGTTTGAATCAGAGTTTAGAAACTAACTAACTAACTAACTAACTAACTAACTAAACAATCGTTTATATCAGCAAACAAAACATTAATATAAATTATTACTTTAAATATAAAGTGCACATACTTGTACTCAATACACTTTTGATCAAGATCAAGCCACAATCATTGGATCCAGGGGGATATAGGACTACAATTAATAGGTGAAACCAGTGGCAAACTTTGGAGGCTAAAATGGTTTCGAAACTGGGAGCAAATTTGTAATAATTGGACAATCAGACAATGGAATTACTTTTAGGAAAACGTGAGACGGCAGTAAGAGGACCACACAGTAGTGCAGAGTTAGAGAGTGGAAAGGAAACAGTACTGCAAGTGGAACTGTGCACAGATTAAAAGAGAGAAAAGGTGGAAATAGGAAACTGTAAGTGATGACATCATGAATTATGATCTGTCTACCAAGAAAGTTTTAATGATGATTTAATATTTTATATAATTATTATAAGTGCCCACTTCTTTCAGATTAGGTTGTAGGAATTTGGGGGAGCTTCACAAGAAGTGGACTGAGGCTGGAGTCAGCGCATCAAGAGCCACTACGCACAAACAAATCCTAGACATGGCCTACAAATGTCGCATTCCTCGTGCCAAGCCACTCCTGAACCAGAGACAACGTCAGAAGCGTCTTACCTGGGCTGTGGATCAGATGAAAGTAAGTTTTGCATTTCATTTGGAAATCAAGGTCCCAGAGTCTGGAGTAAGAGTGGAGAGGCACAGAATCCATGTTGCTTGATGTCCAGTGTGAAGTTTCCACAGTCAGTGATGATTTGGGCTTCCATGTCATCTGCTGGTGTTGGTCCACTGTGTTTTCTGAAGTCCACAGTCAATGCAGCCATCTACCAGGAAATTTTAGAGCACTTCATGCTTCCTTCTGCTGATAAGCTTTATGGAGATGCTGATTTCATTTTCAAGAGGAGATGAGAGACACCAGACCCAACAATGCAGATGACCTGAAGGCCGCTATCAATGCAACCTGGGCTTCCATTACACCTGAGCAGTGCCACAGGCTGTCTGCCTCCATGCCACGCCGCATTGATGCAGTAATTCATGCAAAAGGACCAACCAAGTATTGAGTGCATAGAAATGAACATACTTTTCAGAAGCCTGACATTTCTGTTTGAAATATCCTTTTTTTATTTATCTTATGTAATATTCCAATTTTCTGAGACACAGAATTTTGGGTTTCAAGAAATAAAGGCTTGAAATATTTCACTCTGTGTACTGAATCTATATAATATATGGGTTTCACTTTCTGAACTGAGTGACAAATAATATTAACCTTTTTCATGATATTCTATTTTTTTGAGATGTACCTGTACATTTTGAAGAAATAAAAAAAGAAAGAAATTTCATTAGTCAAGAGCATGTATTTGGAAGCATAATTGTTGCCTGAACCTCGAAGGTAAAGGTTTTGGAGTTATAACACTGACACTCCAGGGTCTGTCTCACTGAGAAAAGGCAGCTCACATCACGGTAACTGATTTGTCCTGGGGTAACTTTAACAACTTAAAAGTGAATGCGCATGGTTGATGGCACCGCGAGGAGACATGCATCTGGCATGCTCTTTTAGGCTTCATCTATGTTATCCTCACTGATGTAGAACAGGTAATGGGTAACGCAGTTGACAGGTAACACACTATCCAAAAATATATATTATTCAATTACTATTTCTAAACATCTACATATTTTATTCCCCCGTTTATTCAGTCCTGATTATACAAATTTAATTATACAAAGTAAATAGTCCCTTGATCCTATATTCTATGAGCTGTTTGATTGGGTAGACTGCACACACTCTGTACAATCTGCAACGATGCTCGATCTCTGCTGTTTATTTACTAACAGCTTGCATTTACTCAGTATTCTCACTAGGTGGCAGCAGCGGGTCTTTTGTATTTCACCTCAGCGTACTGGACACGCTCGTATTCCTTTGTGCCACCAGTGGTCAGAGACGAGCCCTGAGTGCGGGAGGAGAAGAGAATGCTGGAGTAGTGAACATCATCCTGATGTGTGACACATACCTGTCCACTCTGGAAATACGGGTCTTCAGTGGAGCTGTGACTTTGCCCTGATTTGGACTTAAGCAAATGCAATGTGTCACTGATCCTGTAAATGATCTAACTCTGTACATACCACATCCACAGAACTCCCACGATGATTATTAATAATCTTCAGTTTGTTATAACGTGGTTTCTTCCTCAGCTCAGAAATTCCAGGTGTCCACCCAGTCACAACAATTTGGCATAGAAGCACCAGGCTGAAAAGCGATCGTTAAAGAGAGAGAGAGATGATGGCGGTGTTCAGCACAGAATCTGGCCTGTGTTTTGTAGAGGCTATGAAGAGCACTTCGCACAATAAGCCAGCGGAATCGAAGAAAGCAAACACTCTATGGTCTATGGTAGGTGCAAAGACCATTTCATTCCTCACAGATTTATTGGCACCAAAAAGACCGTCTGAAACACTACTAGCTGACATTTTGAAAACGCTCAGAGACTTTTATGTCAAAGAAATCACACTAATGACTACTACTACTGCTAAAGCAACAGTTGAGGTGATGTGTAGTATGTTTGCCAGCTATAGATTACCGGATGTAATTGTTTTGGATAATGGACCTCAATTTGTAAACCTTTAAGCAGTCATTGGACAAGCAAAAACAATTAGGCATCACACTTCCACATTGCATTGACAGATTTTTTTTCTGTTACAGAAATACTTCAGTCCCATCTGAATTGTTTCTGAAAAGGAAAATTAGAAGGCGGCTATCACAGATACAGCCACAGTTCTCTTCTCAAATACAGGAAAAGCAGCAAACGCAAATAAGAAGTTCAGTTCATGTGAGAGTATTTTATCCACAGCAGAAGGTACATGTGAAGCAGTTCAGGGGAAGAGAAGTGGAAGGCCATTAGGTCCAGTTACTTACCTGGTCTGGGGAAAGGGCAAGTCCTACAAAAAGCATGTAGATCAGTTAAAAGCAACAAAATGAATGAATACTGAGCAGGATGTGGAAGAGCTGTCAGACAAAACGTCTGTGACACTTCAGGAACAGGGTTAAGAGCAAGTGAAAATTCAACAGTAGTATCAGAAATATCTCAAAGGTCTGTTAACATTAAGCCTTTCTGTGTCTGAAGAGTATGCCAGAGGTTAAATCTGTAAAACTCCAATGAATCTGGATAAAGATGCTGTGGATCTTTTGTTAAGGGTTTATTTATTTATTTATTCATTCATTCATTTATTTATTTTGGTTGGCTGTTGTGTTATTTGGGAAAGTGGTACAGTGAGTGTAGTGTATTAAATATAATACAAAAAAAGTAAAAAAAATGTTTTGAGATGAGTTGGAAAAGTAGTAAATTGTTATTGTCTGTTTTTAAAGACAAATGTGTTGATATAGTCTAGGACGTGTATGTACAAAAAGAAAGTAGAGCCATGGTGCCATGTGATGTGAAGGGTGTGCTTGTGTATGCACTATGAGGTACATGGTGTTCATGTCAAGTCTGTTAATAAACTTCAGTTCATGTTATAATGTGGTTTCTTCCTCAGCTCAGAAATTCCAGATGTCCACCCAGCCACGACACTACTGTAGTTCCATTTTGACAACTATGATGCAGTTCTGTCTTTTGTGCTTGTTAACAACAATCACTGGAACTTGCTGGTCTGTAATTCTTTGTTGTTGATTTATTTTATTCTTTTTCATTTTGTATTATTTGTCTTTTAATCCACACCATTTCACAAGTAGTGAACAAAATATATTTCTGACTCATAATGCTTTTCCCTTTTTTTGGGGAAAGTATATTCACACATTGACGATTGATCAGATAGATAGATAGATAGATAGATAGATAGATAGATAGATAGATAGATAGATAGATAGATAGATAGATAGATAGATAGATAGATTAGATAGATAGATAGATCAGTTTGTTTTTAATAATGTATAATCTAAAATAAAAATAATACATACAAACTTGTTATCCAAACCCTGGTGTCTATCTGACCACAACATCTCTCTGACAGCTTTTCCTCCATATTTAGAGCTGATGCTGCTTTGAACTCTGAAGTTTCTTCCTCATGGTGCATTAGTTCCTAAGTCTCATCTATGAACTGATCACTTGACCAACATGCTGCAATCACCTTTGTGAATTAACTTGAACATGTACAATTAAAATCACATCTTGAGCTTCACTTGTTATCAGTTTATTTGGCATTACAACAACACCAGATCATTAGTTCTACAGATTTAACAGGTTTAGACTGTTGGCTAGAAAGTATTTGCTTGTGAGAGGAAAACAGTGGAATTACTTCTGAACACCAAAGTTCCAGCAGATGGAGAATTTCTACAGTGTAATTATATGAGAAATAAATGAGAAATGATTATGATGTGTTATAAAAAAAGACACTGGAGACACATTAGTATTGAACAAAAAAAATAATTTATTAACTATTTATAACTATTTACAAGCAATGATGAACTTTAAACTTATTACAGATATTAATGTATTTTATACCACAACAAAATGCTTGAATCTAATTGAAATGTGTGCATTATTTTAAAACATTTTAGTACGATCACTTTAGCATTATTTTAGTAGCATTTATTATACGTTAATATTAATAATAATTATTTCTAAAATAAATATGTGTATGCCAGACATAATCTGAGACGATGAATGAATTTAAAAACTGATTGTTGTTTCATAAAGTGATTCTTAAAAAGGTTGATGTGACATTTTTATGAAATGCTTACTGTATGTAACATTAATGTTTAATAAATGAAACATTGCTATCATTGGGAAATCGCTGTGGTATAAATATCTTAATAAACTCTAAACTTGGGGGTGGGGGTGTTTAGGGGGTTTAGAAGGGAATGGGGGGGAATCGGGGGGTGGGGGAACACTACATTTTTATAACTTATTGAAAAAAAATCTTAATCTTAAAAATGTAATATTTACATATTTACAGAAATGCATAAATCAACAACAATGCAAATTATATTAATATAATTATATTATTAATGTAAATTAGACTAATACACAGGAAATAAAAAAAACATTAATAATCTAAAGATCCTATACATTTAACAAAAACTAAATGTAAAAACCAGCAGACATTTTCTACAATTCTACAATCATTAAAATGTTTACATTTATAGATTATGATAGAGATGAGACTAATGCTGAAATCTAGGGGTGAAATACTTACCACACATACTTACCACAGATACATACCTTACATCATGAATACGAGGTGATGAACATGAGGTGAAGACTGAGCTTTTTAAAGTTACATCTCATTCACAAAAATACTAACTACCCAAGTGGGGACTAGGACAGGCGTCCTGATGAACTCCACCTCCCCATCAGGATCCACAGGATGCCGTCTACTCAGAGGGGCTTCTTGATTGCCATCCTCTTCGTCCTGCCTCCTCCTTATGCCCTGGCGTGTGACAGGAGTTATCACTGTGGCAGGAGCATAGTACATACCAGACACAATGCTGTGGATGTCGATATTGAAATAAGGCTGGGGCAAAGGAACTGTTGAAGGCTGTGGACTCCCTGAAGGTGGTGGCCTCCTCACAGGGGATGGGGTCCTGAGAGGGGATGGGGTCCTGAGAGGGGATGGACTCCTTAGAGGGGGTGGGACTAGGTGATTCCCCTCACTCTCACTCATACTGACTTATATAAATAAAAAAGGTCTGTCTCTAAATATCTGAGCTTTTTTTCTTATTAATTCTTATTTTTACACATACACACTGTCTACCTGTCAAAAGTTTTAGAACACCCCAATTATTCCAGTTATTTATTGCAATTCAAGTCGTTCAAGTCCAATGAATAGCTTGAAATGGTACAAAGGTAAGTGGTGAACTGCCAGAGGTTAAAAAAAAGGTAAGGTTCCCCAAAACTGAAAAATAATGTACATTTCAGAATTATACAAAAAGGCCTTTTTCAGGGAACACAAAATGGGTTAACAATTTAAAGCTGTTCTGCAGCAATGGAGGTTGATCAAGCCTTGAAAGCTGGTGCTACTAATTCCTACAGGTGTTCCAGCTTTTCTGGATTACTTACAACCCCCTCTGTCTGCATAAAAGCAGTGTTGGAACACACTGTGGTACCATACCCTCGTGAGCATCAGTTGAACAGTATTGTACTGCAGAAAGTAGCGTGTTGCTACAAAAATGGCGAGAAAAAGGCAATTAACAACGGAAGAGAGACAGACCATCATAACACTTAAAAATGTAGGTCTTTCCTACAGAGAAATTGCAAAGAAAGTCAAGGTGTCAGTGAGTACAGTTTCCTTCACCATCAAAAGGCACTCAGAAACTGGGGCAAACTCTGACAGGAAGAGGTCTGGCAGACCCAAAGCCACAACTGAATCAGAGGACAAATTTCTGAGAGTTAACAGTTTGCGTGATAGGCAGCTCACAGGACAACAGCTTCAAGCACAGCTTGATAGTGGTCGTAGTAAGCAAGTCTCAGTTTCAACTGTGAAGAGAAGACTTTGAGCTGCAGGTTTGACAGGACGAGTTGCAGCAAGAAAGCCATTACTAAGACGTCAGAATAAGACAAAGAGGTTTGCCTGGGCCATGAAACACCGCCATTGGACTACTGAAGACTGGAAGAAGGTATTATGGACTGATGAATCAAAAATTGAAATCTTCAGTTCATCACGCAGGATCTTTGTACGCCGTCGAGTAGGAGAAAGGATGGTTCCACAGTGTGTGGCATCAACTGTCAAACATGGAGGAGGAAGTGTGATGGTCTGGGGCTGTTTTGCTGGATCCAGGGTCGGTGACTTGTACAGAGTGAGAGGGACCCTGAACCAAAACGGCTACCACAGCATTCTGCAGCGCCATGCAATACCCTCTGGTATGCACCTAGTTGGTCAGGGGTTCATCCTACAGCAAGATAATGACCCAAAACATAAGTCCAAGCTATGCCAGAACTACCTCAGGAAAAAAGAACAAGATGGTAAGCTTGAAAACATGGAGTGGCCAGCACAGTCTCCAGACTTAAACCCCATGGAGCTGGTTTGGGATGAACTGGACAGAAGAGTGAAAGCAAAGCAACCAAGTGCCACACATTTATGGAAACTTCTGCAACAGATTTGGGAAGAACTTTCTGAAGAATATTTGATTTCTATTGTAGAAAGAATGCCACGAGTGTGTTCAGCTGTTAGATCTGCCAAAGGTGGCTACTTCGATGAGTCAAAAGTTTAGAATACATTTTGGTCTAGAAATTGATTCCATGATTTCTTTTTTTAACTCCAATTGCTTATTTGTACTATGCTTTCATTTCAGAGTGCAATGAGACATTAAACTGAATAATTTTCAATAAAAAATTGGGGTGTTCTAAAACTTTTGACCTGTAGTGTATATATATATATATATATATATATATATGCATAAAATGTTAAGCCATAACATTATGACCACCTGCCTAATATTGTTATTCCTCCTTTTGATGCCAAAATAGCCCTGCAGCCCTGACCCATAGAGGTGTGGTCTTCACTAGATCTCTGAATGAATAATATATATACACCAACAAAAAGGCAGTGGGGGCTTTTAGTGGCCAGAAAACAGTCCCCAACCCTGACAGGAAACCAGCAGATATCAGTTTATATCTTGCTCTGTTCATGTTACAATTAGTTGCATATCTTACCTGTATATTTCAGTCTAGTTGTGTTGATATTTATCATGATCAGAAAATGACAGATGATTTTCAAAGTCTTTTCCTGTTTCTTCATAAAATGGACATAATAAAGCGTCCAAAAGTCAGAATGGACAAACCCATGTGTATAAATCACACCAAAATATGGATTTGAATTAAAACACTTAAGAGAAACATTATTTCAGACTTTTGGATAACAGCTGGATAGACTTTTATTTGATAATTATGTGCAGTATTGAGATTAAAATTTATACTTGATTTGGATTGGTCAGAAGGTGTTCAGCATGGACCTGATAGCAGTTCAGGTTTCAAATCAAATCTCTCTTTTTTAAGGATGTCCTCTTTCTGATTATATATATACAGTTATACAGAACATCCGGACAAACCTGTGACACTCGGAGGAAGTCCGATAAGTGCAACCAAAGGACAAGGCTTGATCTGTTTCTTTGTCACAGTGGAAAAACATTTAAACATTTATAGCCAAAAAAAGTTATGGATCAAAATTCTGGGACCAAATTGGTAATAATTGCTGGACAAGGGAATTACTTTTAGGAAAACGTGAGACGGCAGTAAGAGGACCACACAGTAGTGCAGCTGGTCAGGCCGGGGAGCAAGAACCATCTTCAATACTGACCCAAGCTGGGACCCAATCACAGAGCCCGAAATGACTCTGAAACCAGAACAGTGTAGATTGTATATTTGTCACCCAGTTGTAAAATAAGAAATTATGAAGGGCAAGCCCACCCTCAACCTTTGGTTTTTGAAGTATTTCCCTCCGAATTCTGGCTTGTTTTTTCCCCAAAAAACAGATGAAATGTGTGGGTTTAAAGTCTTAGATATAATAAATAATAGATATAATAAATATAATAAAGTTTTAGAGATAAAATGTTGAACACACTGAAATAAATACAGAAATCTAGGCAAAACGTTCATCTTTACTGAGTTTAAATGACCAGCTAGAGAAATGAGGAGAGCTGACCAGAGAGCAAAATCATTCTGAGACTTTGTGAACTGTACCAGCTCTCCCAATTGTTCAGTATCAGTAACATTCATTCAGTCATTCATTCAAAACTACTCCTTGGGTGCTGGGTTCACTCTACAGACCTGTAGGGAAGAAAAGAGTATACTTCAATATTAAGTTCATCAAAAATAAGAATAAAATTAATTTCTACTTACGTGTGGAAAGCTTGAGCAATGTATAGAAAAGAAGTGAGGGAAAAGAAATGGAACAGATGGAAGAAAAGAGGAATTTGTTAGAAGGAAGGACATTGCTCAGAGCTTCCACAAAATGTCCATTAATATCCAAAATGTCCAAGTGTCCTTTTTTAGCAGGCTATGATTGTTATAAAATTAGCTTTTGATGCTTGTTATTTTAATTATTATTCCTTAATTACTCATTACCACATTTGTTTGACAACTACATCATTTTCAAGCCCAGTAACTGAAAGTATTTTGCACAAGGAAACAGTCCATCATCATTCTGAAGTCACCTGGTTGTTAACTGCTGCCAGACGCATCACAATCTTCTTCCCCATAACGAACAAGAAGTTCTGATTGTGGATGCAGGTAAGATGAATCTGAATATAAGACAGCACATAATATAAGTTAAAGCAGAGTGAACTTCCCCTGAGCAAAAACAGCAGCTAAACAAAGGTTTTACTCACAGCGAACGCCTCACGGAGAGCATGCAGCTTCAGGCCGATATCAGTTACCCCTCTCTCTGTAAGATGGTCCCTAAGAAACAAAAGATTTACATGCTTAGTGTATTAAACATACATTACTCCTTTATACCATTAAACTGTGAAGAGAAGCGTACCAAGTAAAGGGCACCTCCATCTCCTCTTGGCTAAGGCTCTCCTCACTCTCCTGCAAGACACATTAGCAATAAATCATTAAAACTCACACAGTAAATGTTACAGCCTCCCATTCAGGGGAATAGCAGCATCTGTAGATACACATCAGGTCTGAAACACAGAATTACCTCAGAGTCGTACTGTTCCTCTGAAATCACTGTGGGGAGAGTCAACCTGCTCCTGCTCCCAGGTGGAGGTGTTCACCTGACCATCTTTAGCCACATGCAGGAACGTGCAGGACACCTTTTTAAAGGTTTGCTGTTAAATTAAAAAAAATATATAAAAACACTGCAGACCCATATGTGTACAAAATTCCAAGAGTTACTATCTACAATAAAGACTTCATGACATTGCAATAAATTTACCACATAATCCTCAAGTGGCTCCATGATGGTTTCCACCCGGTTACAGGAAAGGAGCTCTGTAACCTTCCCATATTCAGCCTTAAGAGAACAATTTGAAGTGAACACAATTAGTCACTGCAACTAACAAAAGTTTTGTGACGCCACAACAGATAATCCCTCACCTGTATGGCAATGAAATGGTCCTCGATGGTGGTCTGATAAGGGAATCCCTGCAAATGACAATTAGCTGAAACTCAAGATCTACTTCTCAAAAGTGTTCATCTAATAATCATTAATATCAATTCTCTTCATCAGAGTAACAAAGATGGTGATTACCAGCTGGTCGAAGTAAGCGCGTCTTGCTGGTTTTAAACCAGCAAATCCACTCTCAGGACCCCTTATCATCCCGAGGAAGTATCCCTTAACGTCCACTGCCTAGAAATAGAGAAACTAAACATTAGAACTTGTAAAGAAGGATGTGTGTGTGTTTGTATCTCAGCTGCAGCACTGTACAATACCCCAGACTGGGAGTTGGAGGAGTCCTGCAGTGTTGTACTCAACATTACAGCAGGTGCTGTTCAGCTCACCAGCACTGAGGGGCTGTGAAAAGTAGAAGATGAGGATCATCAGTGTTTTTTATCATAGCAGTTTCACACTAACACTTTCAAACATTCTGTCACTTGGAAAATCCAGGGATCAGATTTAGCAAATAAATGACAGGTTTGGTTACCAGAACAACAGCTGAAGATGTGGAGTGAGTTTCTGTGGGTAGCTGCGGCAGGATTGGCTCAACAACCTTAAGACACAGACACACACACACACACACACACACACAGACAAAAGCAGCCTACACGTTTCAAATGTAGTTAAAATATTTTACTGACACATACCTGGAGGACTGAGGGAGTATCTGATGATTCTCCCAGCAAATCCACAGCTTCTGCAATAAATTAGTTTCATGTAAGTTTAATTACAACTAATATTTTCTGTTAAATGTAAAACATTAAAATGGCCAAATTTATAAGGTAGTAGAGAGAGAGAGAGAGAGAGAGAGAGAGAGAGAGAGACCTTGTAAATTTTTCTCTCCTTTCTTTCTAATGCTTAAAAGTTAATAAACCTGTGAGTTAGTTAGCTAGTTAATTTGTGAAGAAACAGACTAATTGTAGCATTAGTAGCTTGTGTAAATTCACTGTACATGTGACTGATTAAACTCTCTAAATCCTCAAGTCCAGGCGTCCTGATGAACTCCACCTCCCCATCAGGATCCACACGCTGCCGTCTACTCAGAGGGGCTTCTTGATTGCCATCCTCTTCGTCCCACCTCCTCCTTATGCCCTGGCGTGGGACAGGAGTTATCATTGTGGCAGGAGCATAGTACATACCAGCCACAATGTTGTGGATGTCGATATTGAAATAAGGCTGGGGCAAAGGAACTGTTGAAGGCTGTGGACTCCCTGAAGGTGGTGGCCTCCTCAAAGGGGATGGGGTTTTATTTTAATAGCACTGTGTATGGTTTGTAAAGCAGGAAAGCCTCACTATCAAAACAAGAAGTATTTACACAAGTTATATTACTGTAATCTTCCTATAACACTGCATTAAAAACTCAGTATTTACATTTTAGCTGCATTGATAGGTGTTATACAGGAGCTCTTCCAGTATCACGGCATCACTGTTAGTCACACTGTGCACTTATTTCAATGCTTAAAAATATCTTCCCCCAAAAAATGCAGATTAAAATACATTTCTATTACAGTCTATTACTTTAGCACTTTCTTACTCCAGTGGTTCACATCCCCTTTGAGTCCAATTGTGTCTCCTCTCAAAAATTCGCCCTTTATCGTAAATTACACTACTCCTAACTATTTTATTCACGACAGCTAGAAACAAAACCTTGCTGAACAGAATTGAAACAAACAGCTTGATATTTTTGCCTAAGCTGCACTCTACATTGCCACACTAGCTCCATTTATTTGTACCGATTGGTTTTGTTCAGCTAGCTGCCTTTCCTCACAGCCCCTTTCTCTCTCCGCTTTAACAACTCGACAAACACGGACAATGAAAAATCCTTAAAATAATAAGTTACTTCATGTTATTGTAAGTATTTTAACTTATTCTATTCACTCCATCAAAAAAAAACTATGAACACTGAAAAACAATTACTTAGCTACATGCTAACTAGCCGTCTAGCTAATCTTTGCTAATACTCCTCGGCTTGACTTAGTAAACTTTAGCAAACGTTAAGTAAACATTGGGACTTTTATGAAAAGCTGATGTTAACATATCTGAAAACATCAACACTGTTTTCTTCTTCCCTGCTCGTTTCACTGGAGTCTGCCATTTTGTCCGCTAGCTTTAGCATACTGATCGTGTAATGCGTAAAGCGATTAGCCGAACAGAATTTCTCAAAACCATCTAATCATATAAAACGATATTCCTGATTGCGGTTTTTTGTAATAACGCGGTGTTTAAAAGACTTTATACTTAAGTGAAAAAGAGGAAACTCAGTAACTCACCGTTCCAGGGGTCGTACAGTCCGCTCCATCCGGGCTCGGGATCCACATCCGGGTGCTGAGGCTCGGCTCCTCCCCCGAAGTTCATCATCGCTGCGCTGTAGAGTCGGTGTAGGAGTCAAATCCAGTAGTGGAGTACAGAGAAATCCCGAACAGGGTGTAGCAAAAATGCCAAAAGATAATCCAAATCTTGCGACCTTCAGAATCAGTATAAACCAACACTAACTAGTATAAAACAGCACTAACTAGTATAAACCAATATAAACCAGCACTAACTAGTATAAACCAATATAAACCAGTACTAACTAGTATAAACCAGTATAAACCAGCACTAACTAGTAACAAGAGTCAATAATGAATAAATAATAATAATAATCATAATAATAAGCTGAAATGTCCGGGAAGCCCAGGGAGTGAAGTATAGCTGAAGTTTAAGGCAGCATGTAGCTGTACAGTTAGAATTCAAGCTGTAGGACCAGTTTAAAACGATACGACCTTAAAAAAAAAAAAAAAACTCCTGTTTACGGCATCTACCGAAAACCTCCGAGAAAAACCGAACTGTACGAAACCAGGAAGTGAAGTCCGTAAAAAATGCATTTACAAATTATATATTTTACATTTTATAATTTGCTCCTGCTGAACACACTCAGTGTCCTCAAGGTAGGATGATCTTTATCCTTTAATGCCACATTGTTTCTACAATAAATCATGTTAAAGTGACAGTGTTACAGTCTAATGTTATGTAGCACACAAGACACCTCATCTTGCCGTGAATTAGCCTAATGCTAGTTACCGTGCTAGCGAACCTGGCTACTGGTTTAAACTACACAATAAAATCATTAAGCTCGGTTTAAGAAATTATTTTATTTCCACAATGAAATATTTACCCCATTAGAAGTCCATTCTTAACAACCCCTTCTCCTGGTTTTAATAAAATAAATCGTGCTTAGCTTTGTGATTCAGCAGCTAGCGCTAACGGACTTTATCCGATTTTTAGCGATTTCAATGACAGTGTAATATTTGGACGCATCATATCTACCGAGAGATCTTGTATATTTGTTGTAATTATTTATCCCTTTATTGGTTATATTAATGTGAATATGATATTTCTCTAATAATAGTTCACCTGTTAGTGAACATGCTGCTGCTTTAAATTACACACTAAAATCCTGAACCGAGTTGATGAGCTCGGGTAACTTGAAATTTAGTTTATTTCCATAATATAATATTTACCCATTTAAAAGGTGACTTTTCACACCCCTGAGTACTGGTTTTACACTAAATCATGACTAGACTAGTGATTTAGTCAGGTCTAAAGGACTTAGTTACAGATGTATGTTATCTACCTAGAGAACTTCGCTAATCATTTCATTTACACAGTTAGCATCATGCTAGTTATCGTGCTAGCGAACTCGGCTACTGGTTTAAATGACACAATAAAATCCTTAAGCTTGGTCAAGAATTTATTTTATTTCCACAATGAAATATTGACCCTGTTAGTAGGTCACTTTTAACAACCCTGACTACTGGTTTTACACTAAATCATGATTAGCCTTGTGATCCGCTAGCTAAGCGCTAGCGGACTTTAGCCGATTTTACCGATTTAAATTACACTGTAATAGTTGGACTAATTATATCTACATGTCTATTTGTTGTAATTTGTACACATTTTATCGGTAAATATAATATAAATATAATGTTTAGCCTAATGTTAGTTAAGCTGCTAGTGAACTTGGCTGTTGTTTTACATTACACACTAAAATCCTGAACGAGTTGATGAGCTTGACCACCGAGAATTTTATTTATTTCCACAAAATAATACTCATCCCCATAAAAAAGTGACTTTTTACAACCCTGACTACTGGTTTTATTCTAAATCATACTTAGACTACTGATTAATCAGCTCTCGCTAAAGGGCATGGTTACAGATGTACACCGATCAGCCATAACATTATGACCACCGACAGGTGAAGTGAATAAGACTGATGATCTCCTCATCATGGCACCTGTTAGTGTGTGGGATATATTAGGCAGCAGGTGAACATTTTGTCCTCATAGTTGATGTGTTAAAAGCAGGAAAAATGGGAAAGTGTAAGGATTTGAGCAGAGTTTGACAAATGGTGATGGCTGCACGACTGGATCAGAGCATCTCGAAACTGCAGCTCTTGTGGGATGTTCCGGTCTGCAGTGGTCAGTATCTATCAAACATGGTCCAAAGAAGGAGCGGTGGTGAACCAGTGACAGGGTCATGGGCGGCCAAGGCTCACTGATGGGCGTGGAGAGTGAAGGCTGGCCCATGTGGTCCGATCCACAAGGCGAGGTACTGTTGCCCAAATTGCTGAAGAGGTGAATGTTGGTTGTGATAGAAAGGTGTCCGAACACACAGTAAATCACGGTTTGTTACTTATGGGACTGCATAGTCAGGGCTCCCATGTTGACCCCTGTGCACCACTGAAAGCACCAACAATGGGCATGTGAGCATCAGAACTGGACCACGAAGCAATGGAAGAAGGTGACCTGGTCTGATAAATCAAGTTTTCTTTAACATGGCGTGGATGGGCGGGTGTGTGTGCACATGGCACCAGGATGCACTAAGGGAAGAGGGCAAGCTGGCGGAGGCAGTGTCATGCTTTGGGAAATGTTCTGCTGGGAAACCTTTTGGGTCCTGCCATCCATATGGATGATGCTTTGACATGAACCACCTACCTAAGCATTGTTGCAGGCCATCTACACCCTTTCATGGTAACGGTATTTCCTGATGTCTGTGGCCTCTTTCAGCAGGATGATGCACCGTGCCCCAAAGCAAACATGGATCAGGAATGGTTTGATGACCACAACAATGAGAATGAGGTGTTGACTTGGCTTCAAATTCCCAGATCTCAATCCAATCGAGCATCTGTGGGATGTGCTGGACAACCAAGTCCAATCCATGGAGGCCCCACCTCGCAACTTCCAGGACTTAAAGGATCTGCTGCTAACATCTTGGTGCCAGATACCACAGCACACCTTCAGGGATCTAGTGGAGTCCATGCCTCGGCAGGTCAGGGCTGTTTGGCAGCAAAGGGGACCAACAGCATATTACGCAGCTGGTCATAATGTTATGGCTGAGCAGTATATGGTATCTACCTAGAGAACTTCACTAATGGTTTCATTTCCACAATATCATAGTGAGTATAAAGGTTTTAATAATTATACAGTATAATATTTTTTATAGATTTGGGTGGTGGACAGGGGCAGGAGGTTTTAGAGAGTTTAATCAGGTCACATGTACAGTGAATTTACACAATCTGACTGCTACAATTTTTCTGTTTCTTCACAAGTTAACTAATTATCAAACTCACTGCTTTATTAACTTTTATGCATTAATAGGAAAGTTTGATATTGTGTAATTGAAGAGTCATAATTCTGAGTCACAGAAACATAATCTATTGCAGAGCCTGTGGATGTGCTGGAGGAATCAGCAGATACTCCCTCTGTCCTCCAGGTATGTGTCAGTTAAATAGTAATATTTTAACTTCATTTAAAACCTACAGGCCACTTTTGTCTAAGTGTGTGTGTGTGTGGGTGTGTTTGTGTGTGTTAAGGTCATTGAGCCAATCCTGCAGCTGCACCTTGCAGAACCACCACGAAGAACCTTCAGCTGTCATTCTGGTAAGAAAATCCTTCATTTATTTCCTAAAGCCAATCAATGGATTTTACAAGGTTGTTTTTACTGTAAAGAATGTTAGTATAAATCTGATATGATAAGAAGCACTTATGATCTTCATGCTCTACACACATTTCCACAGACCATTTCGATGCTGATGGGCGGACAGTGCCTGCCGTGATGTTCAGTGTGTGTCTGTAGTCTCCTCCCTCTCCCAGGTATTCTACACTGCTGTAACTGAGATACAAACACACAAACATCCTTCTTTACAAGATCTAATGTTAAGTTTTGTTTCTCTGTTTCTGGCCAGTGGACATAAGCAGAGACATGATTGGAATGATGAGGGGTCCAGAGAGTCGGCTCTGCTGGTTTGAAAGCGCAGAGACACACTGCTTGACTCATGAGGTAATCACAGTCTTTATTACTCTGATGAAGAGAATGGACATTTTGAACTGACATGATTTTTAGAAGAGCACTTTTGTGAAATGTGGTTTGTAGATCTTGAGTTTCATCTAATTGTCTTTTACAGGGATTCCCTTATTATACCAGTGATAAGGAGAGTTTCACTGGCATTCAGGTAAGGGATTATTCATTGTGGCATCACAAAATGTTATGAACTGCAGTGACTAATTGTGTTTGTGTGTTTTAAGTTTGTTGAGCCGAACATCCAGCTGCTGCCCACAGAACAACCTCAACACCCTTCACCTGTTTTCTGGTAACCAAAGCTTTCATTTATTTCCTAAAGCTGATCACTGGATTTTACAAGGTTGTTTTTACTGTAAGTGACAGAATATTAGTATGAAACTGCTGTGATCAGAAGCACTCATGATCTTCCTGCTCTACTTTTCACAGCCGCTCGATGCTGGTGAGCTGATCAGCGCTTGGTGTAATATTCAGTTCCTCTCTGCACAGGCCTCCATCTCCCAGTTCAAGGTATTCTACAGTGCAGCAGCTGAGATACAAACACACAAACACCCGTCTTTACAAGTTCTAATGTTAAGTTTTGACTGGCAATTTGGGTGATCAGTAAAGTGCTGTAATATCTTAATGTTGCATAAAATGACACATAACCCAGCACACTTGCTCATTTGACTGATGTAGGATACAACTAAGCTGAAAGATAAGGGTCTTACTCAACCAATGCTGCTTGGAAGTGTGCTGGAATTTGAACTACAACCTTCAGATCAAGCCTTCTGTCACTGAGCCATTACAACCATGCCAGAGCAACACCATAACTAGTTTGCATTGATTCAGCTATTTCTCCCACTGAATTAATGGCACTTAAAGATTCCAGTGAAGCAGTGCAAGCTAGCTGTAGTGATGGCTTTGAGTCTCTGATAAGAAGGTTGTGTGTTCAAGTCCCAGCACAAAACATAACTTCCTTGATTGTAGCCTTGAGCAAGACACTTCTTCTTTTTCTTATTTTTGTCCTGTATTGATTTTGACCCATAGTTTGTTGTCTCTGTAGGACTCAGTCAGAAGGAAACCTGCACTAAGGGACTCAAAGTAGATATCCTCAGTTTTGTTGAAGATGTGGCAATAACCAACCCAAACACAAGAAGTATAGCTGTGGTGCTGGAAGAAGAAAATTGTGCTTGATGATGTTGATGACCTGCCAAATGCATTTGCTTTACTTTTGGTATCATTTATGCACTTAACATTGAGCACCTGAAGAAGTATACCTTGAGGTGACCCAGACATTATTTCTGCACCTTGGCTCTCAGTGTACTGCAAGAGTGCAGTCATTGAAAGAATAAGCTTCTGAAGCTGGATGTTTAATCTTGGCTGCTGTTTATAAAAAGTTAACAGTTATCTATGCACTTTCATAGTTTTGTTATTGGAGCTGAGTTTGTTGGACTTGTTTGTTGAACTGTTCAAGCTGCAGCTGTGAAGCCATAGCAAAGTCATTTTTGGTCTTTTCCATTGTTTACCCAAATCTGATTACTTAGAAATATACAGAATACTTGCTGACTCAAAAGGTTCAGACTGTAGTTTCATGGCCATAGCAGTGAATCCTGAAAAAGTCGTCGTTGTATATTTCTCAATATTTCATCTAGTTGTGTTTTGTATTCAGTGATTATTTGTTCTTTTTATTTGTTTTGGTCTCAAAATCTCTAATACTGCTTTTTCACTCCTTGGTCTCAGATTGTTTATGTACCATTGTTTAATTCAGGCTTACTCTTTTATAATTGGTGCATAATTTTATATCATTTTTATTCCTATTTGCAAACTTTCTTTCATGTTTGTATCGATTTATTACATTATAATTGATATTTTATTGAAGATAAATGATATTAATATTGAAAAGAGAGCTTTTTGTAAAATGTATATTCAGTACCATGAATAATGTCTGGATTTTTGGTTGTGGTCATTTGTTTCTGTTTACTGGAGAGTTATTGAGGCTCAATGCCTTGGTTTTATTAAATGTTATTCAATAAATAATAGCATTTATTCAAGTTGGATTGATTCATATTTTGTCTTGGAAAAGTCTCTAAATATCTGTTCACTCTTAAACTCTTCCAGTAATCAGTTCTGCTGTTTGTAACACCTCAGCTTATGGACAGACTGAGATGCAGACAGATACCATAAGCACAGACACAGCTCTTATTTTATATGCCACCATTTGCTCTTTAAAGACTTGTCTCATTTGTTTTAAAATGGATTTGAATGGGCTTGAACACGCGTATGAAAACAAACAAAAGCGTTACACGTCTCATTATCAACTTCTTTGGAACATTTATTAATAAACTTGAACAAGCATCGGCTCTGTACATCCGACATTAACACTATAAACGTTTTACATAGAGTGCATTGTATAACGTAATGACATCACACCCAAATGAACCGTAATACATTCAATAAAACAAGAGTAGTTCGGCTGATGCCGTAATCTAACGAGTAAGAGTGCAATACTTAACACCCACACTTGCTCTTAGCTTATTAAGTTACCTGAAAACAAAATAACAAATAAGGCTTCTCTTTCACATAACCGATGTAAACATAAACCTTTTACTCTTTTAAGTACCAAACATGTCTCGAGCAAACCTCTTTAACTTTAGCTTAGTGGCTGGCTTTGTCATAATGTCAGCAACCATTTGCTCTGTAGGTATTCCAAGATTACCTTGCCATCATTCACAGTTTCCTTTATAAAGTGCTACTTGATGTCAATGTGCTTGCACCTTTGCCTGTAAACTGGGTTTCTGGCTATTGCTATTGTACCTTGGTTGTCTTCATACACTTTTGTTTGTGCATATTGGTATGTATCCATACCTTTGAGTAGCTGCTCTAAGTAGATACATTCCTGAATGGCTGATGATAAGGACATGTATTCTGCTTCACAAGTAGATAATGCTACTGTTGGCTGTTTTCTGGTTTTCCATGAGATCAGAGTAGTAGAGTAGTAGAGGTCACAGTATTTATTTCCACAATGAAATATTGAAATTTGGAGATTTTAGAGACTCAATGGTGAGGGACAAAATAGTCTGTGGGATTCCTGATAATGGTCTCAGGGAAAGACTGTTATGTGAACCAGCTCTGACACTGGAGAAATCAGTCAATATGTGTAGACCTGCTGAAATAACTTGTGCACAAGCCAAGGAACTACACAGAGAAGATGCTGCAGTGCAGGCCATTAAAGAGGAGCAAAACACATTTTGCAAAGCAAAAGCAGCAAAGAATGAAAATCCCAAAGAGTAAATGCTGAAGATGTGGAGGCAAAATCTGCAACAATAATGTCTCTCCTGCGATGTCTTGCAGACCAAGATGACCTGTTAGACCTCCTGAAAGGCTTATTGAAATTTGTTAAATATTTCAAGGACTGGGGCTATATTCATGTGTTTTACCTCTTTTCTCTCTCTTATGTTAGTCAGCATGACTATGGTGGCAGATTTGTGCTGCCAAACCATTCTCCAGAAATCAGCCACTGTCTCCGGTTTGGACCTGCAAACAGACCTTTTTAAAGCTTTCCAGCAGAAAGGCATGACATTCAGTAAATTCATTCTGACATTCACTCTTCTGATCTGTATGCTGTGTAGCGTGTGGGTGACTGCTTCTGTGTTAGAATCTTGAAAACTGATGAAACCCTCAGATGAAAGGTCACTTACACTAACTACTAGCTGTAGTTAACTTTAGAATTTAGACAGGGGCCGTGCTCTCCGATCATAAAACCTTTACAAGCTTTTTGGACAAGGCATATATAGAAATGCAGGCAGGCCTGAAGAAAACTTTTGCAGATTGATCTAATTTTAGAATGACTTAACGAAGACTATATTGCACTCTATAATGTCTTTATTAACTTGGACTGTGAGTTTGCTTTGTAATGCAACACATCTAGGTTTCTATGCGTATAAAATGAAAAGAGAACCAGTCTACTGGTCAAATTTAAGAAAAAGTACACTTAAAAAGTAGCATGTGCATTACTTTTTATAAAAAATAACTAAATAATGCAATTTGTTACTTTTTTAGGGAGTAACACAATATTGTAACGCATTACTTTTAAAAGTAACTTTCCCCAACACTGCATATAATATATAATATAATATATAATATAATAACAAATATATAATATATTTGTTATTTTTCACATTTTAGTAAACCATTTAAAGGTTGTGAAATTCTGTAAAAATGATCTGTATATGAGTGAAAAATTCAGTTTGTGTTGCGTTTAAAGGAAACTTTTATACATATACTGATGGCTAAAAATAATCAGAATGAGACACATAATAGGAACAAATATAAACATTTATTTAAGCAAAGTCTATAAGAAGTATACAAATAAGTTTATTTCTAAACAATTCTATATATGTATTTACAATCTATAGGCTATTGATGGGAATAGGGGAGTGGGATAGGAACAGAGGGATAGATTAATAAGGGATGATTATTAAGGGATGAGGGATCTTAAATGCTAAGGTTAAGCCCTTCTTCAGGTCCTGGGGTTCACTGTACAAACCTGTAGGAAAGAAAAGAGATTTTTAAATATTAAGTTGATCAAAAATAGAAATAAAATGATTTCATACTTACATGTGGAGCCTGAGCAATGTAGGAAAAAGAAGTGAGAGAAAAGAAGATGAAATGAAACATAGGAAGAAAAGATGAAATGGATAAGGAAACAGACATTGCTCAGAGCTCCTCCAAAATGTCCATCATCAGCTGGACGTGCAGCTTGAGGAGTCGCTGAACTGTGGTGGCTAAGGCTGCTGGGTCACTGTAGAGCTCCAGAGGCTGAGTGAAGAGTACTTCAGCAAGCTCTGTAAGGTAATCCTATTGACAAATTCCACACACATCCAACATAGTGTCACTGAGTTTAAGATACAATCCTGAGAATTTGTGGATCGTGGCATCAGAAGATATTCAACACTTACAATAAGCACTGTGAAGTACAGCTCTGCTGCAGGCTCCCACACGTCCACGTCCCACATGCTGAAGAAGCGCCAAGCAGCGCTCCAATAAACCTCCCTTAAACTTTTGGAAAGAAAGACAAGCTTCATTAATGCCATGTCTTATCAGGTTTAAAAAATATGGAAAAAGAAAACCAGATCAAATAGACCATGTTCTGAAACTCAAACATTGCTTAGAAATCTCCTGATAAGACACTTACTGGCTGAGGTTTTGAGCCATTTATAAAGTAGCTGAAGAAAATCAGCTCAAAAAAACATCCAGGAAGTTGTAGTGGTGTTCCTGCACAGAGTAGAAAAGATACAAAAATAAATTAGCTGTACATATTGGAGTCCTGTTTTCTATATTAGCAAAATCTGTTATCTTTAAACATCTGTCATTTCACACAGGCGTTTATTAGCTTACACAGGAGCTGAGCTCTGCTTTGTCGATTCCTGATTGGAAGGCGTCCTCAGGAATCGAATCAGCGTCTCGTAGGCCAACTGCACACCAACTGCATCCTGTTAAAGCAAGCGAAAAAATCTCTGTAACTCACTTTGGCTATGGCTGAGAAACTGAAATTATTTCCATCACAAAAATGATACAGTCTTTCATCATTCTGAAGTCACCTGGTTGTTAGCTGCTGCCAGTCGCATGACGATCTTCTTTCCAGCCATGAACAAGAAGTTCTGCTTGTGGATGCTGGCAAGCAGAGTCTGAATATAAGACAGCACACAATATAAAAGTTAAAGCAGAGTGGACTTTACCTGCGCAGTAACAGCAGCTGAATAAAGGTTTTACTCACAGCAAACGCCTCACGAAGCGCGGGCACCTTCCAGGCCGATTTCAGTCACCCCTCTGTCTGAAAGATGGGAGCTAAGAAACAAGAGATGTAAATGTTTAGTGTATATTAAACATACAATACACTGTTACATCATTAAAGAGTGAAGAGGATCGTACCAAATAAAGGGCACCTCCAACTCCTCTGGGTTAAGGCGCTCCTCACTCTCCTGCAAGCCAAATCATTAAATCATTAAAACTCACACAGTAAATTTTACAGTATCCGAATCAGGCGAATAGCAGCATATGTAGATACACATCAGGTCTGAAAGTCTGAATTACCTCACAGTCGTTGTGATCATAGTCCCAAGTGGAGGTGAACATCTGTCCATCTTCAGCCACATACAGCAAAGTGCAGGTTACCGTTGTAATGGTTTGCTGTTGAATAAAAAAATATCCACACTGAAGACAAATAAGCACAACTGACAAAATTCTAAAAGTTACTAACTACAAGATACACTTCATGACAGTGCAATAAATTTACCACAAAATAATGTGGCACTGACGAATGATGTCTCCATTCGGTTACAGGAGATGAACTCTGTAACCCTCCCAGATTCAGCCTTAACAGAACAAATTAAAGTGAACACAATTAGTCACTGCAATTAACAAAAAGTTTTGTGATGCCACAACGAATAATCCCTTACCTGTATGCCAGTGAAACAGTCCTCTATGGAGGACTCATAAGAGAATCCCTGCAAATGACAAAAAGCTGAAACTCAAGATCTATTTCACAAACGTGAGCGTCTAATAATCATCAAGGTCAATTCTCTTCCTCCAGAGTAATTAAGTCTGTGATTACCATGTGATTCAAGCTGCTCGTCTTGGTGGATTTAAACCAACAAAGACGGCTCTGTGGGCCTCTTTTCATCCCCAGGAAGTATGTTTTCATTTCCACTGACTGAAAATAGAGAAACAAAACTAAACATTAGAACTTGTAAAGAGCGGGTGTTTGTGTGTTTGTATCTCAGCTGCTGCACTGTAGAATACCTTGAACTGGGAGATGGAGGCCTGTGCAGAGAGGAACTGAATATTACACCAAGCGCTGATCAGCTCACCAGCATCGGCGGCTGTGAAAAGTAGAGCAGGAAGATCATGAGTGCTTCTGATCACAGCAGTTTCATACTAACATTCTGTCACTTGGAAAAAACTAGAAAAACAGGTGAAGGGACTTGAGGTTGTTCTGTGGGCAGCAGCTGGATGTACGGCTCAACAAACCTAAATCACACAAACACAATTAGTCACTGCAGTTCATATCATTTTGTAATGCCACAATGAATAATCCCTTACCTGAATGCCAGTGAAACTCTCCTTATCACTGGTATAATAAGGGAATCCTGTAAAAGACAATTAGATGAAACTCAAGATCTACAACCACATTTCACAAAAGTGCTCTTCTAAAAATCATGTCAGTTCAAAAATGTCCATTCTCTTCATCAGAGTAATAAAGACTGTGATTACCTCGTGAGTCAAGCAGTGTGTTGTCGGAACTCAGAGCCCGCTCCGAGTGGACATATCACAGGGTGGAATTTTAGATTGTGTCAATTTCTCTTAGCTTTCCATAATCTTACCTAATTAACTCAACAAACCATAAAAACAGCCAAAATAAAGGAGATCTCCAGTCAGCAGATGAGAAGAAGCAGGTTTCTTTATTCAGCCATGCAGTCAATAACATGCATTACTGAAGAGAGCAGCTGGTCTCAAAACCCGAAAAGTTCCCCTCTACTTATACCCCAGGTGTCCCATGGCGCCTCCTTTTCTCTAATTTAAATATTTCCAGCAATTTCCCATTATATTCAGTGTATGGCTACTTTAATCCCTCCTTCCTTAATTTACATACGTTTACCATTTCCCATTATTTTCTTATTTGTCCCGATAACGCCCTAATTTAATACCATCCTCCCTCGATAGCGTCAATTTTCCTCCTCTCCAGTTCCCCTTATTTTTAGGCTAAGTCAACAATTTTTAGAAAAAATAGTGCTTACTTATAAGCGCCACTTCCTCATTGACTTGATTATATATTACTTGTATTAATCAAGGCCAACTACTTAATCAATGGCTAAATAACTCTTGATAGATATACACTACTTTTAGGCAGAAAATTGCTAAGTCAGAACTTAGAGCATTAAGTACATTATTTTTAAGCTACCTTTTAAAGCTAGGTATATAAATCAAAGCTGGGTTTGTTATTTTCTCACGACACTCTCCACGTGTATCAGTGAGCCTTGGCCGCCCATGACCCTGTCACTGGTTCACCACCGTTCCTTCTTTGGACCACGTTTGATAGATACTGACCACTGCAGACCGGGAACATCCCACAAGAGCTGCAGTTTTGAAGATGCTCTGATCCAGTCGTGCAGCCATCACCATTTGTCAAACTCGTTCAAATCCTTACACTTTCCCACTTTCCTGCTTTTAACACATCAACTATGAGGACAAAATGTTCACCTGCTGTCTAATATATCCCACACACTAACAGCCGCCATGATGAGGAGGGCATCAGTCTTATTCACTTCACCGGTCTGTGTCCATAATGTTATGGCTGGTCGGAGTACATCTGTAACCCACATGCCCTTTAGCTTGAGAGCTGATTAATCAGTAGTCTAAGTATGATTTAGTATAAAACCAGTAGTCAGGGTTGTTAAAAGTGACTTTTTAATGGGGATGAGTATTATATTGTGGAAATAAATGAAATTCTCGTTGGTCAAGCTCATCAACTCGTTCAGGATTTTAGTGTGTAATGTAAAACAACAGCCAAGTTCACTAGCAGCTTAACTAACATTAGGCTAAACATTATATTTATATTATATTTACCGATAAAATGTGTATATATTACAACAAATAAACATGTAGATATAATTAGTCCAACTATTACAGTGTAATTTAAATCGGTAAAATCGGCTAAAGTCCGCTAAGCGCTAGCTAGCGGATCTACAAGGCTAATCATGATTTAGTGTAAAACCAGTAGTCAGGGTTGTTAAAAGTGACCTACTAACTGGGTAAATATTTCATTGTGGAAATAAAATAAATTCTTGACCAAGCTTAAGGATTTTATTGTGTCATTTAAACCAGTAGCCGAGTTAAGCTAAGCACGATAACTAGCATGATGCTAACTGTGTAAATGAAATGATTAGCGAAGTTGTCTAGGTAGATAACATACATCTGTAACTAAGTCCTTTAGACCTGACTAAATCACTAGTCTAGTCATGATTTAGTGTAAAACCAGTACTCAGGGTGTGAAAAGTCACCTTTTAAATGGGTAAATATTATATTATGGAAATAAACTAAATTCTACGTTACCGAGCTCATCAACTTCGGTTCAGGATTTTAGTGTGTAATTTAAAGCAGCAGCACGTTCACTAACAGGTGAACTATTATTAGGAGAAATATCATATTCACATTAATATAACCAATAAAGTGTTAAATAATTACAACAAATATACAAGTTCTCTCGGTAGATATGATTAGTCCAAATATTACACTGTCATTGAAATCGCTAAAAATCGGCTAAAGTCCGTTAGCGCGCTAGCTACTGAATCACAAAGCTAAGCACGATTTATTTTATTAAAACCAGGAGAAGGGGTTGTTAAGAATGGACTTCTAATGGGGTAAATATTTCATTGTGGAAATAAAATAAATTCTTAAACCGAGCTTAATGATTTTATTGTGTAGTTTAAACCAGTAGCCAGGTTACGCTAGCACGGTAACTAGCATTAGGCTAATTCACGGCAAGATGAGGTGTCTTGTGTGCTACATAACATTAGACTGTAACACTGTCACTTTAACATGATTTATTGTAGAAACAGTGTGGCATTAAAGGATAAAGATCATCCTACCTTGAGGACACTGAGTGTGTTCAGCAGGAGCAAATTATAAAATGTAAAATATATAATTTGTAAATGCATTTTTACGGACTTCACTTCCTCCTTTCCGTACAGTTCGGTTTATCTCGCAGGTTTTCGGTGAATGTCGTAAACAGGAGTTTTTTTTTTTTTAAGGTCGTGTATCGTCTTTAAACTGGTCCTACAGCTTGAATTCTAACTGTACAGCTACATGCTGCCTTAAACTTCAGCTATGCTTCACTCCCTGGGCTTCCCGGACATTTCAGCTTATTATTATGATTATTATTATTATTTATTCATTATTGACTCTTGTTACTAGTTAGTGCTGGTTTATACTAGTTAGTGCTGGTTTATACTGGTTTATACTAGTTAGTGCTGGTTTATACTAGTTAGTGCTGGTTTATATTGGTTTATACTAGTTAGTGCTGTTTTATACTAGTTAGTGTTGGTTTTATACTGGTTCTGAAGGTCGCAAGATTTGGATTATCTTTTGGCATTTTTGCTACACCCCTGTTTCGGATTTCTCTGTACTCCACTACTGGATTTGACTCCTACACCGACTCTACAGCGCAGCGATGATGAACTTCGGGAGGAGCCGAGCCTCAGCACCGGATGTGGATCCCGAGCCGGATGGAGGCGGACTGTACGACCCCTGGAGCGGTGAGTTACTGAGTTTCCTCTTTTTCACTTAAGTATAAAGTCTTTTAAACACCGCGTTATTACAAAAAACCGCAATCAGGAATATCGTTTTATATGATTAGATGGTTTTGAGAAATTCTGTTCGGCTAATCGCTTTACGCATTACACGATCAGTATGCTAAAGCTAGCGGACAAAATGGCGAACTCAGTGAAACGAG
The DNA here is from genome assembly GCF_019097595.1 of Hemibagrus wyckioides. Lineage (NCBI taxonomy): Eukaryota > Metazoa > Chordata > Actinopteri > Siluriformes > Bagridae > Hemibagrus > Hemibagrus wyckioides. Next base: position 13,830 of record NW_026690811.1, on the reverse strand, counting down.
CAGGGAAGAAGAAAACAGTGTTGATGTTTTCAGATATGTTAACATCAGCTTTTCATAAAAAGTCCCAATGTTTACTTAACGTTTGCTAAAGTTTACTAAGTCAAGCCGAGGAGTATTAGCAAAAGATTAGCTAGGCGGCTGAGTTAGCATGTAGCTAAGTAATTGTTTTCAGTGTTCATAGTTTTTTTGATGGAGTGAATAGAATAAGTTAAAATACTTACAATAACATGAAGTAACTTATTATTTTAAGGATTTTTCATTGTCCGTGTTTGTCGAGTTGTTAAAAGCGGAGAGAAAGGGACTGTGAGCTAAGGCAGCTAGCTGAACAAAACCAATCGGTACAAATAAATGGAGCTAGTGTGGCAATGTAGAGTGCAGCTTAGGCAAAAATATCAAGCTGTTTGTTTCAATTCTGTTCAGCAAGGTTTTGTTTCTAGCTGTCGTGAATAAAATAGTTAGGAGTAGTGTAATTTACGATAAAGAGGCGAATTTTTGAGAGGAGACACAATTGGACTCAAAGGGGATGTGAACCACTGGAGTAAGAAAGTGCTAAAGTAATAGACTGTAATAGAAATGTATTTTAATCTGCATTTTTGGGCAAGATATTTTTAAGCATTGAAATAAGTGCACAGTGTGACTAACAGTGAAGCCGTGATACTGGAAGAGCCCTGTATAACACCTATAAATGCAGCTAAAATGTAAATACTGTAAATGTAAATAAAATAGTTTTTAATGCAGTGTTATAGGAAGATTACAGTAATATAACTTGTGTAAATACTTCTTGTTTTGATAGTGAGGCTTTCCTGCTGTATAAAACATACACAGTGCTATTAAAATAAAACCCCATCCCCTTTGAGGAGGCCACCACCTTCAGGGAGTCCACAGCCTTCAACAGTTCCTTTGCCCCAGCCTTATTTCAATATCGACATCCACAACATTGTGGCTGGTATGTACTGTGCTCCTGCCACAATGATAACTCCTGTCCCACGCCAGGGCATAAGGAGGAGGCGGGACGAAGAGGATGGCAATCAAGGAGCCCTCTGAGTAGAAGCGGCAGCGTGTGGATCCTGATGGGGAGATGGAGTTCATCCAGGATGCCAGGACCTGAGGAGTTGGAGAGTTTAATCAGTCACATGTACAGTGAATTTACACAAGCTACTAATGCTACAATTAGTCTGTTTCTTCACAAATTAACTAGCTAACTAACTCACAGGTTTATTAACTTTTAAGCATTAGAAAGAAAGGAGAGAAAAATTTACAAGGTCTCTCTCTACTACCTTATAAATTTGGCCATTTTAATGTTTTACATTTAACAGAAAATATTAGTTGTAATTAAACTTACATGAAACAAATTTATTGCAGAAGCTGTGGATTTGCTGAGAGAATCGTCAGATACTCCTCAGTCCTCCAGGTATGTGTCAGTAAAATATTTTAACTACATTTTGAAACGTGTAGGCTGCTTTTGTCTAAGTGTGTGTGTGTGTGTGTGTGTGTGTGTGTGTGTGTGTGTCTTAAGGTTGTTGAGCCAATCCTGCGCAGCTACCCACAGAAACTCACTCCACATCTTCAGCTGTTGTTCTGGTAACCAAACCTGTCATTTATTTACTAAATCTGATCTCTGGATTTTCCAAGTGACAGAATGTTTGAAAGTGTTAGTGTGAAACTGCTATGATAAAGAACACTGATGATCCTCATCTTCTACTTTTCACAGCCCCTCAGTGCTGAGTGAGCTGAACAGCACCTGCTGTAATGTGGAGTACAACACTGCAGACTCCTCCAACTCCCAGTCTGGGGTATTGTACAGTGCTGCAGCTGAGATACAAACACACACACATCCTTCTTTACAAGTTCTAATGTTTAGTTTCTCTATTTCTAGGCAGTGGGCGTTAAGGGATACTTCCTCGGGATGATAAGGGGTCCTGAGAGTGGATTTTGCTGGTTTAAAACCACCAAGGCAGCGCTACTTGACCAGCTGGTAATGACCATCTTTGTTACTCTGATGAAGAGAATTGATATTAATGATTATTAGATGAACACTTTTGAGAAGTAGATCTTGAGTTTCAGCTAATTGTCATTTGCAGGGATTCCCTTATCAGACCACCATCGAGGACCATTTCACTGTCATACAGGTGAGGGATTATCTGTTGTGGCGTCACAAAACTTTTGTTAGTTGCAGTGACTAATTGTGTTCACTTCAAATTGTTCTCTTAAGGCTGAATATGGGAAGGTTACAGAGCTCCTTTCCTGTAACCGGGTGGAAACCATCATGGAGCCACTTGAGGACTATGTGGTAAATTTATTGCAGTGTCATGAAGTCTTTATTGTAGATAGTAACTCTTGGAATTTTGTACACATATGGGTCTGCAGTGTTTTTATATATTTTTTTAATTTAACAGCAAACCTTTAAAAAGGTGTCCTGCACGTTCCTGCATGTGGCTAAAGATGGTCAGGTGAACACCTCCACCTGGGAGCAGGAGCAGGTTGACTCTCCCCACAGTGATTCAGAGGAACAGTACGACTCTGAGGTAATTCTGTGTTTCAGACCTGATGTGTATCTACAGTACTGGACATGCTGAGGCTTACATACTGCTTCATTTTAGGGTTTAAAATGAGTTTCCACGTTAAAAAAACTGAAGCCAAAGTGATTATTTTGTTTGTTTGTTTTAACAGGATGCAGGTCGTGTACAGCTGGCCCTCACGAGGCTCTGATTCGTTTCCTGAAGACTCCTTCTTATCAGGACTCGATTGCAGCAGAGCTCTCCGGGTCCTATGTAAGCTTATAAATGCTTGTGTACATATACATGACAAATGTTTAAATCGAAAAGATTTTGATGTGATAGAAAACAGGACTCCATTATGTTAAGCTAATTTCTTCTTGTAACTTTTCACTTCTGTGCAGGTCTCCCACTACAACCGTGGACATCTTTTTCGAGCTGCTTCTATTCGGCTATTTTACAAACATCTCAATACCTGAGACAGTAAGAGTCTTATCAGGAGATTTAAAAGCCATGCTTGAATGTAGTTTCAGAACATGGTTTATTTCATCTCATTTATTTTTCCATGTTGTTAACCCTGATATGACATGATCTTAATGGAGCTTGTCGTCTTTCTTTCCTAAAGCTTAAGGGAGGATTCTTGGACCGCCTGTTTGCGCTCATCAGCATGTGGGAGGTAGGCGTGTGGAAGCCTGCAGCAAGGACCTACTTTAAAGTGCTTATTGTAAGTGTCTAATATCTTCTGATGCTGTGATCCACAAATTCTCAGTATTGTATCCTAAACTCAGTGACACTATGTTGGATTGTGACAGTGATGATGTAATTTGTCTATAGGATCAGCTTACAGATCTCGCTGAAGTGCTGTTTACTCAGCCCCGAGTCTACCAAGACCCAGCAGCCTTAGCCAGCAAACTGAGACCTTTCCTCAGACAGCGTGTCCAGAAGATGATGGACATTTTGTGAAACTTATCATCCCTTATCAATCTATCCCTCTATCCTTGTCTATATAGATAACTGCTAATAGTAATTAGTATAAATAGTAGCTGCAAATAATATTGTTGTAAATAGTGTTTATATAGTTTACTTTAATAAATGTTTTCATTTGCTCCTATTACCGTCTCATTCTGATTATTTTTAGGCATCAGTATGTCTATATAATTTTCCTTTAAAAAGCAACACAACACTAAATGAACTTTTCACTCATATACAAATCCTTTTTAAAGAACTTTAGAAACTTTGGTTTACTAAAATGTGAAAAATGACAAATAACATCCAACAAAATTCAGATATTTATAGTCTTGGAAAGTTTGTTTCCAAAATGTAGAAAAATCTGTAACATTTGGGGAATTGCACATTTACATTTAAGCATCCAGAGCACAGTTGTGTATAAAAAGTCTGAAATCTTGAGATAAAAATCTGAAAATCTAAATTGTAGAGGACTAAAAATGTGGATTTACAGTTTACACCAAATCACACCACTGTAGCACATCATTTATAATGCAGTTACTCTGAACTGAAGAAATAGTTCATAATATCAGTAGTTTCTTTTTCGCCTCCACATTTTGATCCTGTTTTTGTGGGTAACTATTATTTTACATTTTGCAGTATTTTACATTTTGCATCTGAGAATGTGGACTTAAACTTTTTGTTTGTGTAGAAATGTAAAACTGTGGAATACAGAGACAATTAAAGCACACATTATAGAGTTCACTGTGCCTTAACCCATAAGAACCCAGACCCCTTTCTCCTTCAGGGAAAATGATGGGGACATAACACAGACTAAATAGATGCCAAATAACTTTTTTCAAAATACCACCCCCTACTGTCAGGGATCTGTAATGTTACATAATAGCTGTATATTAGTCTTTCATTTCATACACTCTCTCTCTCTCTCTCTCTCTCTCTCACACACACACACACCCACCATCTCTCTGGGTCTATGTAAACTGTAAGCTGATTATAAAGACACAAGCTAAGTGCTAACTGAGCTCTTCTCTTCTTACCTGGAAATAAAAATCAACAAACATGGTGGCATATGTTTAGTATATTTATTTAGCTATTAAATAAAATAATAATTAATAACGACCTTATTTGACGAGGCGCCAAGTGGTAAAATAATGTTAATAAAAACAGAGTCAATTCCATATTTTTAAACAGCAGAGTGCGCAGTACCGGATATTGATATGTACACCGACACGTCAATGCGTCCGCCATATTGGAAGAGGCGGAATTACTATTTCAAAACTGAATGCAATATTTAATCCTTGTCTGTGGTGGGATTCAAACGCACCAACCTTGAAGGGAGAGGAATTGGGAATTTTTGTCGTGTTTGCGTAAAAAAAGCACATTAAAAAAAAGACAAATCAGGCGCACCTCTCTTTGGTTTCTTACTTTCTTTCTTTTTCTTCTCTTTTTCCCTCCTTCCCCACCCGAAACAGACTATTGATCTGGCGCGTTTTCTTGTTTCTTGTTTAATTGTCTACTGTAGTGTTTACTGTAGTTGTTCTACTTAGTGTGGTATGCATATGTTAGGGATGAAATAATGTGTAAGGTTTATTTCTTTTTTTTTATGAATGTATTTTTCTCCTTTTGTATTGTTGTATATTTATATTTGTATATTATTATGTATTGTTGTGTATGGGTTTTGCTGTGGCTCTAATGGCTATTTACAGATTGTAATTAACAGCCGCTGCAATTGGCTGGTGGGGATGCGGTGGACACTGCTGCCCTTTTAAGAAGCGATACAATGACGAGTTGGAGCTATCGGTCGTTAGATCGGTGTTCAGGCAACGTGTGGGTGCCAGCGAGTGAATCTTCCGGTTGCGCTTATGCTCAGCGCGCGGGTAGTGTTGGCGTGAGTAATGGAACTCCCTTGGTGAAGGGGACGTGGGCCGGCTCGAGGCCGAAGCTGAGTAGGCGAGTGACCGGAAGTGTGAGTGAGTCGAGGTGCAGCAAGTATGACGGTGACTGCGAGGTTTCAACAGGACTGGATAGCACGGGGTTGCCCAGTCATAATGTGAGTATAATGTGAGTAGTGTTTGATCTTTTTCAAGCAGTTGATGGCTGAAGACCTGCATTTGTTTAACATTGTTTAAGGTTATAAGTAGAGACTGTGACAGAAGTTCAGGTCCAACATCCTAGCCTATAGAAACCCTTTTTCTTTTTTTCCTGTTTGTGCACTGTGGCACTGGCTTGGGGTAGACTGTGGTATATTGTATGCACAAAGGGAATAGTAGTAATAGCTTTTTACATGTGAAGTGGGTTAGAGATACTGGCAGTGTTTTGTCTTCTCCTTTCCTAGTGGTAAGGTGACTGGAGCACCTGTAGCAGTGGAACTGAACCAGGACGATTGCTGCTGGCCAGCAAGACATCATACACAGACTGCATATGGACTGTATCTTCTTCTCCTGTGAATCATCCCTTTTTATGTTTGCTATTTTTAAAGTATCTTTCTTATAAATGTTTCTTATAAAGGAGTGCTACACAATTATGTAGCTTGGGCACAGTGTGTGTTCAGTCTATTGTCATGTACACTGCACAGACAGCAAAACCTCCATGCAAGGAGGTGGTTTTGTAATATGTATTTCTTTATAATGTACTCGAACAGATCCCCCCTAAACACACCAGAGCAGTGGTTCTTCCCTCTGGAGACACAGTGGAGGGATTCAGTGACTCTGAGCTGTAGCAGTGATGCAAACCCTCCTGTTCTCACCTACTCCTGGTTTAAGCAGAGTGCAGCTGCAGACACACTGCTGACAACAGGCCAGAATTACAGCATCAGCTACATCAGCTCCCAGGACAGTGGACTGTACTACTGCACTGCAGTAGTTTGCATAGAATCAAACAATGTTTCTTTACTGCAATCTGTAATAATGAGATTTAAGTTTAATCAATTTTGCATTTACAGGCAACCATGGAATCAACCCCTCTCTCAGCAGACATGGCATTGAGCTTTATGTAGCCATAGCTCTCGCTTAACAGGAAACCAGATGTAATCCAACATCTGGTGTAATGCTCTAATGGAGAACTGTGAATATGTTAAATATAAAATTCAAAGGTTTCATCGTATGCTAATTTTGTCCTTGGTTGCCAGTTCTTCATGATACTGTGGTTTAGGCATGCAGGTGAGGATGTGAAATCTGCTGGAAGCCATCACCCCTGCTTTTGGAAAATTGATGAAACACAATTTCATGTGAATGAAACATTTCAGTTCTACATTTAACATTTCGACTGGAAATTTCTACTTATGATTTACAATTAACATTTATGTTTTAAATGTAGACTAAAATTTAAATAATATAAATGTTAAATCTAAATTTGATCTAAATCTTTAAATATTAATATTTATTTAACACAACATTTAACACTTGCATTTAAAATGTACAGTAAAATTACATGGGTATGGATATCACAATTAGATAGTGTGCTAACAACAGTGCTGATTAATTTCTCACTGTCTAACATCAGTATTTTTAGTATTTATTTATTTATTTATTTATTTATTTATTTATTTATTTTTGCCTAGCTATAGGGAGTGTATAAGGGACAGAAAATTGTAAAATCAAAAAGGAATAATGTTTATTAACTCATTTCTTATATTTTTCTGTTCTTCCTGCAATAGAAATATATCATTTTAAAAACTGTAAAATGTTTCTAAATATTTAGATTTTCATTTATATATATATTTTTTTACTCTATTTAACATAACATGAACAGTTTTAAGATTTAATGTAAATTTTTAAAATAAATCTAAATGTTAAATGTAATGTTTCACGTAAAGTTTCAATTAGAATTTTACATAAAAAGGAAAAAAAAATTTAATCTCAATATTTAGTATAAATTATAAATAAAAATGTTAAATCTAAGAGTTCAATATAGAAAAGTTTTTGTTCGATGTTCAAATTCTTATATTTGGTGCTCCACATGTGCTGTCTACATGTTAATTGCAGCAGTGTGATGACAGCATTTATATTTCAGTCACAAACATGTTATTTATTTCTCAAGGTTCAGAGAAGTACACAATCTTAAAGCCCATCATAGAGGGACTGTTGGTCTTCCTGGCATTAACACTCATTTTGAACCTCCAGAATAAAACAGACCAATAAATACTCATTTTAACTTCACATGTGCTTGCGGTTTCTCAGAAAGAGGAAGTGGAGCTCAGCTAATGGCCACAGCAGCACTGGTGAGAGTGGACAGGTGAGTGTGGGTGAAAGGAGGAGGGACTGTTTGATCATGTGATCATGTTCAGATATAAACTTTATCCTGTGCTAATTTTCAACCACGGTCTGCTGCTGTGTTTGCAAATAGGGTTAGGGTTAGGGACTTCCTCCACACACCAGAGAGGAAGAGGAAGTTCAGTACACTGCTGTGGACATTAGCAGGAGCACTGCTGCCATCCAGTGAGCAAATTATCATCATTACACCAGCACTAACTGTGCTGCTCAGTCAACATCAAGTTTTTAAGTGACCTCTATTTGTCCCACAGACTTGTGGCAGATGAAGCAGCTGATGATCCATCTCAGATCTACAGCAAGATCCAGGAAATCCTCATCTAAAAGCTAAAGAGGAGGAACTTCCAGGTTGCTGGAAGAAAGCTGAGAGAGATGTGGTGATCTGTTCTGTAAATCTGTTTTAAACCCGACATTGCATCCAAATCAAACAGCAGAAGAGGAATGACTTTGGTGTTTTTATTACAGTATTATTAGCTTGGATAGAGTTTTGTAGTGCTTACTGTAGTGCTGAATGCTGTTTTTAACCTTCAAATGATCCATACAGTTCAGGATTTTAGGAAATAGAAATTGAAATAAACAGTTTATTATCCACATTAAACATCTTTAGTTTATTTGTTTGCCTGTAATCTAGCCATGGGGTCACAGTACAGTGACTTCTGCGCCGATCCCAAGCCAGGATCAATAATGAGGGTTGCATCAGGAAGGGTATCTGACGTAAAACATTGCCAAATTTAACCATGCGAATTGTCAGTACTCTGAATTTCATACCGGATCGGTCGAGGCTGGGTTAACAACGACCGCCATCGGGCGCTAGTTGACCTGCAGGGCGCTGGTGGAAATTGGGCTACTGTTGGTCGAGGAAGTAGAGGAGGGAGAAGAGTCGTAGACTGAGAGAGAAGAGGGAAGGGAAGAGTTTAGGACTGAGAATAGGAACTCTGAATGTTGGTACTATGACAGGGAAAGGTAGAGAGCTGGCTGATATGATGGAGAGAAGGAAGGAGGATATACTGTGTGTACAGGAGACCAGGTGGAAGGGTAGCAAGGCTCGTAGTATAGGAGCAGGATTCAAGCTGTTTTATTATGGTGTGGATAGTAAGAGAAATGGGGTAGGTGTGGTCCTGAAGGAGGAGTTTGTGAGGAATGTTCTGGAGGTGATGAGAGTGTCAGACAGGGTGATGAGTCTGAAGTTAGATGTTGAAGTGGTGATGCTGAATGTTGTTAGTGGTTATGCCCCACAGGTAGGTTGTGAGTTAGAGGAGAAAGAGAGATTCTGGTGTGAATTAGATGAGGTGATAGAGACTATTCCCACGGGTGAGAGAGTGGTGATAGGGAGCAGATTTTAATGGACATGTTGGTGAGGGGAACACAGGTGATGAGGAGGTGATGGGCAAGTTTGGAGTTAAGGAAAGGAACCTTGAAGGACAGATGGTAGTGGACTTTGCTAAGAGGATGGACATTGCACATGGACAGGACTGAAGAGAATAGACAGGAATACAAGGAGTTACAGCAGCAGGTTAGAGTTATTAAGGATAGAGATGGAAAGGTGCTCACAAGTGAGGAGAGTGTACAGAGGAGATGGAAGGAGTATTTTGAAGAGCTGATGAATGAGGAAAAAAGAGTAGTCAGGGTGAACTCTGTGGAACAGAAAGTAGATAAGATTAGAAAGGATGAAGTCAGGAAGGCTTTGAAGAGGATGAAAAGTGGAAAGGCAGTCGGTCCTGACGACATCCCGGTGGAGGTCTGGAAGTGTCTAGGAGAGGCGGCAGTGGAATTTTTAACTAGTCTGTTTAACAGGGTTTTAGAGAGTGAGAAGATGCCTGGAGGAATGGAGAAGTGTATTAGTGCTGATCTTTAAGAATAAGGGTGACATGCAGAGTTGCAGCAACTATAGGGGATAAAGTTGATGCGCCATACAATGAAGCTATGGAAAGAGTAGTGGAAGCTAGGTTAAGGAAGGTAGTGAAAATTTTGAGCAGCAGTATATCAATTGAAAGCCCACTAGAGGGAAGTTTTGCAATCATTCCCAGAGAATATTGCAATCTCCAACATGATAAAAACTGAAAAATCACGAGTTCCACAAGGAAACCATCACCTTCTTGGGGTATGTGACCTTGAGGAGAAGGGTGGAGTTGGACATGAGCAAGGTGAAAGCTTTCACAGACTGGCCTGAGCCAACCATGGTCAAAGAGTTGCAACATTTCTTAGGATTTGCGAACTTCTATCGGTGCTTCAACTGCAACTACAGCCTTGTCGCTTAGACCACTAACCTCCCTTCTGAGGGGAAAACCTAAGAAACTTCGGCCATATCTGCCTTCCAGACACTGAAACAGAGGTTCACCACTGTACCCATTCTCCACCATCCAGACCCCAAGCTCTCCTTCGTGGTTGAAGTAGACGCATCCAGCTGTGGAATAGGGGCAGTTTTGTCACAGCACCATGGAGCCCCCAAGAAAAATGCACCCTTGCGCCTTCTTTTCCTGGAAACCTCGCGCCAGCTAAAGCCAACTACAATGTGGGGAATCGGTAGCTGCTGTCCATCAAGGCAGCACTGGAGGAATGGCGACACTGGTTGGAGGGAGCATATCATCCTTTCATTGTGCTAACCGATCATCGTAACTTGGAGTACCCGATCTCATGGAGCTGCAGTAACCAGAAGTGTTTGCGGTGCTCTTCAGGTGTTTGGCGAACACACTACAGGACTGCCCACTTGATGCTGGAATACACCAGATGTGTCCTCCAAGCTGAAGAGGTGGTACGCTACAGCAGCTTCTGGAGTTCCCACTTGCTCTCTGCCTGCTCCTGAGCAAAGAGAATCATCACGTTACCTGCTGGTTCAAACCACCTCCTGTCTGTCTCCACCGCCACAGTAACACATGATGAAGACTTTTTTCTTTGTTTGTTTTTATCCATCAGTTTAATTCTTGATTTTATTCGGTCATACATTGTTGATTAACTTTCTAATACAGCAGCTCTGACATTTATTTTCTGCTGTAGTGCAAATTAGAAGTTTATATTAATACATTATGGATGATGCATTTTATCATGTATATGAGAGAGAGACTAAATTTGATCTAAAAGCACTGAAGTATGATGATTGGGCCACATTTTCTATGAGGTTTAAACACAGCTGTATTGAGACAATTGTCTGTGGGGAAAAACACTAGCTATTGCTTCATATTTTCCTTTTACTTCACAACTGGTTTTGCAATTTTTTTTTGCTGTGGTTTGACAAACAAAATTAAAAATGGACTCCATCATGGTGTGTTGGTGTACTTTTTTTTTTTTTTTTTTAAATACATATATAATACATATTTTCTAAATGTTCAATACTAACATTTAAATAGTGTATAGGTATAGGTTTATTTCATTCTTCTACGGTTAATGACAGGACAGGAACTTCCATCACACACTTTTACTTCCCATTAATTACATGTTGACTCCTCATAAGACACACACACCATCATCATATCATTGTCCACTTCCTCAAATGTATCTTTACAAAGAAGATCCAAAAGTAAGAATACGTTCTTTCTAAGTGGAACTATAGACATTGAATCCAGAATGTTGCTGCTGCTGATCCTGTTGTTGAATATTACAGGTAGGGTTGCTCTTTTCGTCACCTGTTAATATGAACCTGTCTCTGTTATATGGTATATGTTGGCTCTGTGGGACTAAACTAAAGAACTCCACATCCACTTAATCAGCCCTGAATAAAAATGTACTATAGGTGACAAGGGACAATTATTTGAGGTTTAGGGAGGTTAAAAGTGGCATCTAAAGACTCCTGTGACTGTTTATAAAAATCTGTAAAAAGCAAAATCATATCTTTTGACAGTGAATAAGATTATTATTATTTTTATTTTCATAAACTGTATATATAATACACTTTTGTTCTGTGTGTTGTGTTAATTATCTACAAGTAACCTTTCGGATGTGTAAAATATTTCACTGGTTTAAACCAATAATCCTCTGTGTATCTACACCACAGCTGCTGAGTGGTTGTGTAATTCGTAGTGGTATAATCCGTCATAGTTCACCAGACCTGATAGGTGATATCAGTAACGAATCACAGTGACAATGACTGTATGTTTTATTTCTCTTATACCAGCGCACCCTCACCAGCTGCCATTTTTCTACTCTTGAAGGAGAAAAGGGAAAAAATGCAGCTTTGTTATGTTGCTGAGAGACTTTTATCTTCCTCAAAGGAAACTGTGTTCATAACAAACATAAAGCTGTTTTAATTATATTTTAATATTTCATGTAAGCGATTCAGTTTCAGTGTCAGGGATCCAGAACCTGAAAGTGTCATGCAGTCATAAGAAGATCTGTGCTCTGAGGGAGTCGTCTGTAAACCTGACGTGCTCTTACTCAAATATCAACATCACCACTGGATTCTGGTTCAGCTTCAAAGACTTTAGACTCGACTCGCCGGACGTGTGAACTACACAGAGATGACAAACTCAAGATCAACAGACCTGAGAGAGAGAGCGGCGGAGGAATATCGCTTTATGCTCATTACGGATAAAGGAGAGAAATCACGTGAGCTCAGCTGGAGTTACTCTGACAGTTACAGGTAACAGAGCAGCTAGTCTGGAATAAACTGTGTTGTTGTACATGTCTGTGATGAAATATTCACCTTTAACTTCATTTAGATCTGCAGGTGATCCGTCACTACAAAAGTCAAGCTCTAATCTGCCACACTTCCTGTCATCTAACCTTTGCTGCTAATGTGTACTACTGGTACAAGGATCAATACATACAGGATAACAAAGACACCCAGGAACTTTCCTTTAAGCAATGATGAAGAAGTCAGTTACTCCTGCTCTGTTCACGGCTATAACAAGATTCGAACTCCTTCTCTGTGTGAGTATTCATTTTGCTGCAATTAAATGATTTGTGGGTTAGTTTTGCAAAGTCCCTACATGGTCCATAGAGAAATTTGCATAGATAATAAATAGGTTGAATCTAAAACATGTTAAGAAAAAACACTCACATACAACACTGTCCTATAAACATAATGTCGAGCTGTAACTAATTTAACCTAATGTAAAACGGCAATGTGCAATTGTGGGAGAATCAGTCAATCAATCAGCAGGTAGGCAGCTAAAGCTTACTCCTGTTATGGTTCATGAAAGAGGCTGAAGCTTTTAAAAATCAATTTTAAACCATCTCTTCATGACCTGTTACACCATTTCAGGTGTTGGAAGGAGCTGTATGAGGAGGTGACCTACCCAGACCAAGAGAGTTTGGAACCTTTGGAAGGGTCTTCAGTGGAAATTGTGGGAAAAAGTGCTTTCCAGTGGACAGAGTGTTAAAGAAGTATTCTTGGCATTCTAAGGACTTCAAGGACCTGAAGCATGAGTTTACTAATCGAAGTGCTGAATATGTGAAGCAAGACAGAAACTGCACTCTGAAAATGAACCAGCTGAGAAAAGCGAAAGACTCTGGAGAATATATCGGCTTAGAGTAGTTTATACATCTAACCGAATCTCGGGTAGACCTGGAGTGGTTCTGTAATGTTACAGATTGCTAATATCCCCACTCTTAACTGTCTCTACATACTGGTCTCTACTGCATGGGCATTGTACATCCCTGTTAAATCCCATTTCCTTTATTTTTGCATGCACTTGCGTTCAGATCTGCAGGTAAGCACTGAGTCTGCACTATGCAGGGTCATCAGAAGAACGGATTTGGACAGTAACGCTGAGCTGCATCACGTCCCTGCACTCTGGGTCCAACAGCCCCACTTCCTACCTGTGGTACCAAGAACAGGACAGCCTGTTACACAAGATAATTCGACTCACCAAACACAACAGTCGCTCTCTACCTCTTCTTCAGGCGAAGATGCAGGGAGAACTACTTCTACCTGTGCTGTGAAAGGGCGTTCGAGGATTCTTAAATACTCCTGAACAAACTACAGTTAGGCATCGAGAATCAGTCATTATCTAGAAAGGATTGTGGTAGCTCAGTGTTCTGCAATTGGTACTTAACTTTATCTTTAAAAAGCTTTTTGCTTGAGTTCTGGATTTACGGTTTTCCTTAAGTCAAATAAATAAGAGAGGGAAAATCCAGGGAATTGCTTACATGAGGCATTGCACAAT